>NC_092335.1:47178981-47487500 GCF_046630445.1 Rutidosis leptorrhynchoides | reverse complement strand
ATTTCACATTTTTAATTTAACTATATTTATTTATTTTGGTCATTATGGTATAAAATTCAATCATTAACTATTAAATAAAAGTTATATTAATTATTCACTCCCAACCCTAAGTAAAATATAAAAAGTTTTAAAATTTGACAAACAACTTCTAAATATATTATTAATAAGCCTAAAATTTATAAAACTCATTTTCGAATCACCGTTTATTTTAAAATCATATAAGTTTAAATTTAACTTGCTTATACGACCATCTAATGATGAACGAGTACTACTATCATTTACTAAATGAGTTCAAAATTAATATATATATTCAATACACTTTATATACATATATAGATTTATTTTAAATAATAAATTTTATTATATCTTATATTATTTTATTTTTTACAAATATTAATTCTAATAACTACATAATATAATATTTCAAAATATATTAAAATATACATATATACATTTTTAAATATATATGTATCTATATACAAATAGTTATTCGTGAATCGTCGGAACTAGTCTAAGGGTAAATGATTATATTAAAATAGTTCAAAAGTTTTGAGACTTAGTTTATTAGACTTTGCTTATCGTGCCAATATCATAATAGGATTAAGTTTAAATTTGGTCGGAAATTTCCGGGTCATCACAGTACCTACCCATTAAAAAAATTTCGTCCCGAAATTTGAGTAAGGTCATCATGGCTAACAATAAAAATTGTTTTCATGACGAATATGAGTTGATAAATATAGTTTTACCATTATTGACTAATATAAATAAAACAATTCGATTATGTGACGCGTACGAGTGAAGCTATCACAAAAGATTGAGATAGAGATTTAACTTTTGACGTAGTCGCGGTGGATTTCTGGAATTCAAGGAATTTAAAAGAAAATCTTTGTAATCTATATAAGATTTGATTCTTCGGTGATTAAGGGAATTAGGATCCTCTTTGATTAAATGCGATGATTTGTTTCAATTGCTCTGTCGGATATTTCACTATAAGTCTACTCCTTTCGTTTCCTTTATATTTTGGAGTTCCACACTTTTGTTTTCTCTTTCCGACTTTAAGTCAAGCGAATAATGGTCCAGAATTCGTAGGTATGAAGTTTTGAATGAACATGACTAATGCTCTAAGAGAGAGATTGTAACAGCACGATCTTGATTGGTTACATTACCAGAATTCAAGAGAAAAGATAGGACTATCAAGAAAATATGTTCTTGATATGTTTATAGATTAGATAGAATGTACGAGTCGTGTGAAATGCCCCGTTCATATTAATTATAAACGTTTCATATTAATTGGTTTCTTTGCAAGGTTTTGACCTCTATTTGAGACGTTTTTCAAATCTTGCATTCGTTTTTAAAAACAACCATAGCCTTTATTATTAAATAAAGGTCTTAATAACATAATTTAGATTGTCTATCAAAGATAATCTCCTCAAATAAATAAGTTTTTACACAACCCATTACAATATGATCAAATATATTACAAAAAATACTCCGAATGCAAGTTTAAACAATATAAATAATTATGCAGACTCCAAATATTGACCTTGGGTTGGCATACGACAGCGGAAGCGTTTTTAATATTCACCTGAGAATAAACATGCTTAAAACGTCAACAAAAATGTTAGTGAGTCATGGGTTTAATTTCTATATAATAATCATAATATTTAATAAGCCACAAGATTTCATTTAATTAAATGCGCAGGATCATTACAACTGCAAAAATCATTCATAAGATGAGTCGCCTGGTAACCGACCTTAACATAGAGCGCTTAAGATATCTGGCATCATACATTCCACTATTCAAATTTATGACAAGGACCCCTCGAAGTACTAAAGCATTTTCACTATTCAAAAATGGGGGTGGTTGGTGCCCATAGATCTACCTTTAGGATTCACGTCAATTAGTGTTTTTCACTAATTCTTAGGTTACCAAGCATAATAATAATAAGTACAAATATCCGGTATAACAAAACAATCGTAGAATGTAGTTCCATGAACTTGTGCTTATTTTGTAAAACATTTATAAATTTTGCATGTATTCTCATCCCAAAATAATTTAGATAGTAAAAATGGGACTATAACTCACTTGTGATGATTTTCGAATAGATGGTGGTAAGACTTGGCCTTTGACAAATTCACGAACCTAATAATAATATTCTTGTGTCAAGATATATATATATATATATATATATATATATATATATATATATATATATATATATATATATATATATATATATATATATATATATATATATATATATATATATAATTAATATTCCATACTTATGATACTTGTGATAATTTTAATTGTCCATTGTTAGTAGTCCAACATTCGTAGTCCAATAGTCCAATAGTCTAACAGTATGAATATATATATATATATATATATATATATATATATATATATATATATATATATATATATATATATATATATATATATATATATATATATATATATATATATATATATATATATATATATATATATATATATATATATATATAAATGCGTATATTGTGTTAGAATTCAATGACACTATAATATATTGTCTTAATATAATAAGACACATAATATGTATATTGTCTGAAGCAATCCGTGACCCATTGTATACATGTCTCAGGCTCGATCACAACTCAAAGTATATAATATTTTGGAATCCACTTTGACCCACAGCTAACTCGAAATTACTGCCAATGGTGTCTTATAGTTCGTTACAATAATATATATAGAAGAAATCAAAATGATATGTCAAAACGCTGTATACGGATCCACGGTGATCAAGTCATATATATTTATATATATATGGTGCCTTACGATCTTTATTAAGGCTATAATATATTGTCGTAGAACTTAATCACGACTATTATAAATTGTATTTCCATAATTTCGGGAACAAGACATGTATAAATACATGTAGGATACAAGGTAAGTTAGCTAGGATAAGATTAGCATCCATTTTTATGAATCATGTCCGTAGCTAAAAATTAAGAAAAATATCCAATTTTGTTTTACCTATAATTTCTTCGTTACAAATCCGTTTTGAGTGATTCGAGTTGCCATGGTTTCGTATCGAACTCAAAATTATTAATCTTAACAGAAAAAGTATAGGTTTATAGTCGAAAATACAGCTTAGGTGTCAAATAAGAGAAGATAGTCATATCCATCGTAAGAACGACATCTTGATGACCCTTTTGAAAAACATACTTCCACTTAGAGTTTAACCATGTATTTTGGATATATTTCATATCCATATAAAATAATATTTTTCACCAAAGGAAATCTTTTAATTCAAAGTTTAAGATAGGTTTTTAAAATTAAACCCAAAACAGCCTCCGTTCAACTAAAACGGCGTATATTCGATTTTAAGGTGTTCTTCGTGTTTACAAGTTTTATATCCTTATGTTAGCTTGACATATAGTCATAATACATGTGTTGAAGTATTTTAAAAGTCAAGTTAGAAGGATTAAGTTTATTTGCAAACAAGTTTAGAAATAATATAAACTATGTTCTTGTTGTTATTAGTTATAACTCAAAATAAGATAGCTATATGAATATGAATCAAATAAAATTATGAATAAGGTTACTACCTCAAGTTACTTGGATAAAGCTACTGAAAAAGATAGGAAATAATCTTGGAATCAAAAGTATCTTTGATGGCTTGGAAACTCTTGAAGTATGAACATGGAATGAACAAAAGTTCGAATAAGAATTCTATCTTGAATTAAGATAGTTATAAGTATATAAATTGAAGCAAAGCTTATATATGATTCTTACCTTTATTAAAAGATGAAAATCTACTGGAAAGGAAGTATAATTCTTGATCCTAAAGAGTGGTGGAGTTGGATTGAAAGGTTGGAAGTAAGCTAGTAAACTTGAAAGTATTTGTGAAGTGTTCTTGATGTGTTCTTGAATATTGATGTTTCTTGATTGTAATTGAAGCTAGATTGACCTAGATGATCAATATTACTGAAGTAGAGACGTTCTTGAGTGTATAGAGAGTTAGGATGGAGAAAATTTGGATTAGAAAATCAAGGAAATGTGATGTGTGTGTTGTTTGAAAAAAATGTCTAATGCTTAGTCAATATAAGGTTACTAGTTTTTGTTTTTATGCATAAATATCAAGTATAAGTTAAAACAAGTCATGATCATGGTTTATGACTCATTCATGGCTGATCATTGGAGTTTACTATTGGTATGTACCACTAGTAAATAATCTAGAAGCTGTGTATTGTACGAGTACAAATACGGTTGCATACGAGTAGAATTGTTGATGAAAATGAACGAGAATGTAATTGTAAGCATTTTTTATAAGTAGAAGTACTTTGATATGTGTCTTGAATTCTTTCAAAAGTGTATGAATACATCTTAAAATACTACATGTATATACAATTTAACTGAATCGTTAAGTCACCGTTAGTCGTTACATGTAAGTGTTGTTTGAAACCTTTAAGTTAACGATCTCATTTAATGTAGTTAACCCAATATTTATTATATCTAATGAGATGTTAAATTATTATATTATCATGATATTATGATGTATGAATATATCTTAATATGATATATATACAATAAACTATCGTTACAACGATAATCGTTACATATATGTCTCTTTTCGAAAACCTTAAGTTAGTAGTATTGTTTTTACATATGTAGTTCATTGTTAATACACTTAGTGATATGTTTAATTTTCATTTATCATGTTAAACATTGTGTATCAATATCTTAATATGATTCATATGTATTTAGTAAGACGTTGTTATAACGATAATCGTTATATATATATATATATATATATATATATATATATATATATATATATATATATATATATATATATATATATATATATATATATATATATGTATATAGTCTTGAAGTCTTTAAGTTAGTAATCTCATTTTATGTATATAACCAATTGTTATTATATGTAATGAGATACTTAAATATCATTTTATAAAATCATAAGTATATATATATATCCATATATACATCATTATATAATTATTTCGAGTTATGACGTTCGTGAATCGTCAGACAAACTGGATGGCCAAATATTTGTATAAAATTCATTTCAAATAACCAAATCTTAATGAGTTTGATTGCTTAACATGTTGGAAACATTAATTATGTAAATATTAATCTTCTATATATTATCGGAAAAATCCGGGTCGTTACATCGTGTAACATGGCACATGATGACGTTATGATCTGTGAATCGTCACGTTCCATTAGAAACTCAGCATGACTTACTGTAATATAATCACGTTGATCAAGTGTCATTATATTATACTAACTCATGCATCAATTTCCAACACTACTTCAAAATTCATTCATAGTTTATACTTAGATTTTACAGAAATTTCCAATATAATGTATTACAGCTAGCACGAAGAGGTATATAACTTCGGACGAGAATATTTATGAAAATTTCTTCAGAAGTATCGAAGATATTTATGATGATATTTTGGAATTTCTAAGTTTGAAAGTTGATAAGAAAAAATTTTCCGCAAGATTTTATCATGACTTTGGAACTGGATATTCTCTAAAGATTTCATCGGATCCAGAATTACCTGGATTCTTTGAATATAGGGTTTGGTCCTTGTATTTGTCCTTGGTCTCCTTTATGGTTAGCTCAATCTGTTTTTCAGTACCAAATTTTCTATCTAGCGTTCCCAACATTCCATTCTTTATTATCAAACTTTTGGCCGTTTAGACCATCTACGATTTTGCTATTTCCTCTGCATTTAATGCTACCATATCTGAATCATCGGTTATCAATTCAAGGTGGTTTCAAGAGAATTGTGTTTTTAGATGATTAACCGCTGATGGTAATATGGTGGAATATAAAAGGTTCTCTGGTAACTATGACGAAGAGTAAACTTATATATCAAGGTTATAATAAGACTCTTACGAATGAAAGGTAGATGTTGATTTGATGGAGCTGTGACAAAATTGGCTAATTTGAAAAGGAATTGCAAAGTTGTTTCCAGTAATAACAACGCTAGATGAATTAGCACAGCTACGCGTTAAACGTTTACTCAGTTTCCAAGAGTTTTTCAGGTGCTTAACTATATGCATAAATCTTTTCTCCCGTAGATGAAGTGCGGTTGGTTCATTCTCTCATTTGATGTGTTTTCAAGAATCATGAAAGGTTTGAATGCAGATTGTAATTGTCAAGATACAAATGAGGTTTAAGATGAAATCAAGTGGCAAACTTGAAGAAATGTTAAGTTTCATATGTTATAATCAATATTTTAATTTATTTTAATTGTTCAATGTTATTAGTCCACAGTCGATAGTCCACAGTTAACAGTCAAATAATTCATATATAGTTTATAATATTCGAATTAATTAATACGTATCGTGACCCGTGTACATGTCTCAGACTCGATCACAACTCAAAGTATATATATTATTATAGAATCAACCTCAACCCTGTATAGCGAACTCTAGCATTACAGCATATAGAGTGTCTATGGTGATTCCAAATAATATATATAGATGCATCGATATGATATGTCAAAACCTTGTATACGTGTCCCGATATTTAAAATGCGTAAAATAAATAACAGAAATTAAATGATGATAAATTAAATGCGTAAAGTAAATAACAGAAATTAAATGACGATAAATTAAATTGCGATAATTAAATTACGATAAATAAACTGCGATAAATAAATGTAATCAGTTAGCTGGAAACAGTTAGCGTGGATTCTTAACAAAATTTTTCATAGTTGATTTGTTTGTTTCTAACAAATTTTATTTTGTCCCATGTTTTCTTCATTATGCCACTTGTTGGATTCTGATAGGTCAAAATCCAAATATGAAATTGAATGAAAATGACTATTCTGTGGTGAACGGATTCGTATCTCTGTAGATGTAAGTAGGATAGTAAATGAATGTTGAATCAGATTTGAAGAATGTACAGTGTAACTTATTAATGTGAAATCTAAATATTTCTCGGGTATTACCTACCCGTTAAAATATTCTCATCATTAACAGTTTATACAATAGAGTTTTTAATTACAATCTTTATGAAAATATACTTTCATATATATTTTCTTCAGATATAATCATGGATTTAATGAGTTAATATGATATTAAACTCATCTGATTTACGGATAGAACTAGAGTACATAATCTCTAAAACATTAGAGATTACATAATCGCCATGAAGAACGAAGATAATTGATGTAAGACGATACGTATAATGATGATTACACTCGAGGTACAGAATGAGGTGTTGAGGCATGGATTGTTGATGGTACTGGTGCTGTTACTGATGGTACTGTTGGTGCCGGTGATGTTGCTGAAGCTGGTAAATTTTGCACCATATTCTCCAAATTGATTACTCGAGCGCGAATTTCGTTGACTTCTTCTATTATTCCGGGATGATTGTCGGTCGAAACGAGCGAATGAATAAGGTTTAGAATTTTAGCTAGAATATAATCATGGTGATATATTCGGGAAATGAGGGTGAAAATAGTGTTTCGAACTGGTTCGCCGGTAAGTGCTTCGGCTTCTTCGTCAAGAGAGCAATTTGGTTGGTGGAAAGGATCGCCTTCTTCTCATTTCCATTGGTTAAGTCAACTACAAACTCATCAGATGAATTGGGGATGGCTGATTGGTTGATTCATTCTGGTAATGCTGCTTCCGGAGCTTAGGTGAACATCCATGTCGGAATAGCTGTCGGAATAACTATCGGAATAGCTATCGAAATCCGAGGGACATGAACTGATTGAGGGATTCATCTCGTATGATCAGATGAAGGATTTTTGATAAGAAATAGATTATAGGATGTAGATTAGTACCCTGCAATACAAAATTTACATATGCATATATAATACTAAAATCTCATAAGTTACGGAGGAATCTACAGAAACTGTCAGGCAAAGGTAACAATAACAGATACGCTAAGATATGAATTTATCTATACACTGTCTATGCAATAGAGGCAGTAAGACGTGTCTAGACTTTAAGGATGATAAGCAAATAATTTTCAATACTAAATGATAAGCAAAACTTTTGACATGCAGACACGGTCGAAGTCCAGACCCACTAATGCATCTAAACAACTATCAGTTAGACACACTAATGCAAGACCTGGTTCGCTAAGACCACCGCTCTGATACCACATGAAGCGACCCGTCCTAATCCATAAGGACAAATACAATAACATATGATTACATCGCGAGGTAATTGACCTATATATGATACATTTTACAAACATTGCATTTGTTTTTAAAAGACAAACTTTCATTTCATCAAAAATTGACGGCATGCATACCATTTCATAATATATTTAACTATAATTGATTTAATAATAATCTTGATGAACTCAACGACTCGAATGCAACGTCTTTTGAAATATGTCATGAATGACTCCAAGTAATATCTCTAAAATGAGCAAATGCACAGCGGAAGATTTCTTTCATACATGAGAATAAACATGCTTTAAAGTGTCAACCAAAAGGTTGGTGAGTTCATTAGTTTATCATAAACAATCATTTTCAATAATATAATAGACCACAAGATACTCATAAATATACGTCCCATGCATAGAGACAAAAATCATTCATATGGATTGAACACATGGTAACCGACCTTAACAAGATGCATATAGAATATCCCCATCATTCCGGGACTCCCTTCGGACATGATAAATTCGAAGTACTAAAGCATCCGGTAATTTAGATGGGGCTTGTTGGGCTCAATAGATCTATCTTTAGGATTCGCGTCAATTAGGGTGTCTGTTCCCTAATTCTTAGATTACCAGACTAAAAAGGGACATATTCGGTTTAATAATTCAACCATAGAATGTAGTTTTAAGTACTTGTGTCTATTTCGTCAAGCATTTATAAAGCAGCGCATGTATTCTCAGTCCTAAAAATATATATTGCAAAAGCATTTAAAAGGGAGCAAATGAAACTCACAATATTGTATTTTGTAGTAAAAATACATATGACGGTACTGAACAAGTGCAGGGTTGGCCTCGGATTCACGAACCTATATCATTTATATATATATTAACACACATAATTGTAATCGTACAAATTTATATATATATATATATATATATATATATATATATATATATATATATATATATATATATATATATATATATATATATAAATTTATTAGTTATATCATTTTTAGATTAATAACCTATATGTTTCATATATTCTTTTTATATATTTAAAATAAAAATAAAAATATATTACTTTTGTTATGTTATGTGCATTAAATATATTTGTGTGTATATATATATACATATATATATATATATATATATATATATATATATATATATATATATATATATATATATATATATATATATATATATATATCGTTTGTTTTGTTAAAATTATAATAGTATTAAAATAATATTAGTAATGATAAAAATAATAATAATGATAATAGAGTTAGAAATGGTACTTGTAATATTAATGATAAAAATGATAACTTAAATAAAACTGATACTTTTAATAAAAAAATAATTTTAATAATAATGAATACTAATAATAATAACTATAAAAATAATGATTTTTCTAATAATAATAATGATACTAATATTTATATTTTTAATATTTGTAGTAATATAATAATAATAATAATATTTACTAATAACATTATTAATAACAATAATAATAATAATAATAATAAGTAATAATAATAATAATAATAATAATAATAATAATAATAATAATAATAATAATAATAATAATAATGATAATAATAATAATAATAATAATAATAATAATAATAATAATAATAATAATAATAATAATAATAATAATAATAATAATAATAATAATAAGGAAAAAGTAAACTACCTCAAAGAAATAGTCCTAAAAAAATGTCCAAGTTCGGGTTTGAACCCGCGACATCCCGCTAACCCAATAACACCATAAACCATCCATGCTAATCAATTTTCCTAATTAATATGATACGTATATTTATATAACCCCTTTTCTTCCTGTTTTCCTTTCTTCTTCTTTTTCTAAAAAAAATGCCACAAGCGCGGCTCGAACCTGCGACCTCTCGGTTACACTCCCAAACACCTTGAACCATTACGCTGATCATTCATTTCTATTTTATTTAATACCCTAAATCGTTTTATCTTAATTCTCTTGCTGCTACATCTTTTTTCTTCATAGAATTAATCGGCTAAAGTAACAACCACCATTTTCTTTTCATCGTCATTCATCATAATGACCACGATCATCATCATGTCATCTCCTTAACATCATCATTTAACATTTCATGAATCATCTTTATGATCATGACTTTTATCTTAACCGTAACATCATCATATCCTTTATCATCTACATCATCATTTCATCATATATCATTGTCATCCTCTATATCCTAATCATCATTATCATCAATAAACCTATCTTAATCTAATCATTTTATTTATATCATACGCTTGTCCTAGCCTTACCAATCCTGATAATCACGCAGGCTTATATCCACAGCCCATCTATGAGCATTAATAGTAGCCGGTTTTAGTTTTTAAAGGAGTCCATGATTTATTTAGGCCCAACAGTGAGTATCATTCTTGATGGATTTATAAGCCCATAAAAATATATGTATTCTTCTTTGTTTCCTGCCTTTACAGCGATATAGCAGCCAACGATTTGGTTCATCATTATTTTATTCATCATGTAACATCAACCAAGAAAAATTAACGCGTATGTCTAATTATGGGGCCACTTACTTTAGTTACTTCACCTTTAATGTATTAATAATCTTTCTTGTAATCCCACTAGTGAATATAATGGCAAGTGGGTATTTCTTTTTGTTAAAAGTCGACCAAAACAAAAAAAAAATAGCAGTCTGTGTTGGTTCCACAAACAAAGAGAGAAAAGTGAAGGAAATGTAGTTCATGATGAGAATTAGGGAGAGAGAGAGAGAGAGAGAGAGAGAGAGAAGGAGTTATGGTTACCGGAGGTGGCTACAAGTTGCGATGGTGATGGACTGTGGTGGTGATTGAAATCATGGGTTTCATGTGGTGATGCAAAGTGGGTTTGGTTTGGTGATCGAATAGAAACGTGTAGGGTTTTGTTTTAGAGATGATGAAGTGTTGGTGGTTCTCAATATAGTTGTAGAGAAACAAGAGTGATGATAGAGTGGTGGTTGAGGTTCGAATAGAAACCAAGAAGTAGCAGCAGTTTTCAACAGACGGAGGTTCGTTGATGATGATTGTTTATCGCAGGTGGGTTTCTCGGTCTAGAATAAGAGAGAGAGAGAGAGAGAGAGAGAGAGAGAGAGAGAGAGAGAGAGAGAGAAAGAGAGAGAGAGTATGTTGGTGGTTTTGGACGGTTTTACAGTTGCAATAAAAGGTAATAGCAACAATATAAAATGGTGGTTCATGGTGATTTCAATTCTTACAGTAAAGATCGAGCAGTATGCTTGGTTTTGTTGTGGTTCCCAAATAGAACAGAAACACAAGTTGAACTAGTTTGTAGGTGGTTTAGTGATGGAGGTTGGAGATGGGTTCAACAGAAAACAGTCCTATTCTCGTGCAGTTTAGTAGTTGTAGTGATGGTAGTTGTAGCCAATGGTGTTTTGTGATGAGGTGGTTCTCGAAAGGTTGTAACAGTGAGAAAGAAGAAACAAGAGGTTCTTGGTTTGGGTTGGTATTGATAAAAATATGATGATAATGATTAGAGTAATATGTATGTAAATATATATACATCTGTTATATATACATGTGTGGGGTTGTGTTGACCAACAAAAAAAAAAAAGAAGAAGAAGTGGAAACATAGTACCACTTGCAATTCTGTCAGCATGCATGTATTGATATCTAGATATAGGATTGAAAAACAAACACAGTAACCCTCAATTCAT
This sequence comes from Rutidosis leptorrhynchoides, assembly GCF_046630445.1. Taxonomy (NCBI): domain Eukaryota; kingdom Viridiplantae; phylum Streptophyta; class Magnoliopsida; order Asterales; family Asteraceae; genus Rutidosis; species Rutidosis leptorrhynchoides. The sequence goes on along the minus strand of NC_092335.1, from coordinate 47,475,634 downwards.
AATATGGTGCACATTCAGTTCACGGACATATATAGATATAATATCTTTAAATATCAAATTCATTCTCAAATAAAAAGGAATGTGAAACGAAAAGTAACTATTTTAAATAGTTAAGCCATCACATATTTGGCAGTATCATCGACATAAATTTCTAAATTATGGATATTATATTGTGCTCCGTTGTAAATCAGTGGCGGATAAAAGTGTTCAGAAAAATTTCATATTTTTAATTTAACTATATTTATTTATTTTGGTCATTATGGTATAAAATTCAATCATTAACTGTTAAATAAAAATTATATTAAATATTCACTCCCAACCCCAAGTAAAATATAAAAAGTTTTAAAATTTGACAAACAACTTCTAAATATATTATTAATAAGCCTAAAATTTATAAAACTCATTTTCAGATCACCATTTATTTTAAAATCATATAAATTTAAATTTAACTTGCTTATACGACCATCTAATGATGAACGAATGCTACTATCATTTACTAAATGAGTTCAAAATTTATATATATATATTCAATACACTTTATATACATATATATATATACATATATAGATTTATTTTAAATAATAAATTTTATTATATCTTATATTATTTTATTTTTTACAAATATTAATTCTAATAACTACATAATATAATATTTCAAATTATATTAAAATATACATATATACATTTTTAAATATATATATGTATTTATATACAAATAGTTATTCGTGAATTGTCGGAACTAGTCTAAGGGTAAATGATTATATTAAAACAGTTCAAAAGTTTTGAGACTTAGTTTATCAGACTTTGCTTGTCGTGCCAATATCATAATAGGATTAAGTTTGAATTTGGTCAAAAATTTCCGGGTCATCACATAAAGTTCCATTCATTTTTGGTTCCGAGTTTCAACTTGAATGGTTAAAGTTTCATTCAAGTGTGGGGGAAGTAAAGTCTTCCCAGTTTCAAAAATTCGGTGGTTAAAGTCCACCCTCTTATGTCTCAAAAATAAACTTGAATGATTAATTCACTTGGTGTAGGAGACTTCCTAATCTACACCATTTTACATTTAGCTATGCTAAGTGCCATGGGAAGAGGAGCCTTGAGCTTCACAAAGTGCTATCCTTTTTAGGAGCAATGGCTTCGTGCTAGTGTTGCTAGACAACACAACCCATAGCCAAAAGATATGGCACCCTTGCGCATGCAATTAACGGAAAGGTAGTAACTACTTCCTACCTTTTCTTAAAATAAGCATAAAAGCTTGTTATGTGAGAAGTAGATAAGCATCATCTCATTTTGGAAGTAAAGTCTTCCAAACTTGGAAGTAAAGTCTTCCAAGTTATGTTTTTTCCAAGCTTAGGAGTAAAGTCTCCCAAGTCAAGCTCGATTATTTGAAAGGAAGTTAAAGTCTTCCTAGTGCTTCAAAAGTTTGGAATTGGCGAACTCTCTTATTTAGCCACGTGGGGCCCTAATTCCACGAACCTCTGTCAATGCTTTCGCCCTACTATGAGAGAAACCATAGAGTTGTGATAGAAAGCTTGATGAGTGCCGGTTACCCCGTGCCCGGGTAACCAAATAAAGGTGGGGGTACCCAGTCCCTTACCTTTGGCACACCCACCTTAACACTATACTTGGAATTGATGATTATCAATTGGAATTGACGATATATATATTTGGAATTGACGATCATTCTTGGAATTGACGAAAAATAGGTGTTTTGGGGGCATGTAGGTGGAAGAATGATAGCCATCGCGGGTTGATGAGGTGAGCATTCTTTTTAGAAGCGTATTCTTTACACGATATATTTCATGATTAGTGGTGATGTGTACGATATTCATGGCCCTTATTCATTTTGGGTGCATTTTACATATTTTGGGTACACTTCGAGTTTATTTGAGTAGGTTTGTGCTAGTTTGTGATTGATTAGTTTGATGAGTTTATGGCTATCTCGCGAATCCTACATATTTGGTCAAGGTCAAGGAGGTCTAAGTTGAGTTTGTGAAGATTTGATACTTTGTGATTGAGCTTTGATGACCTTCTCGAAGATGAAGTTGACTTTGGCCGGGGGAATGATTGATTCGGGTAGACTTAGGCTTGAAATGTGATTGTGTTAGTATTTGAGGATTGAAGACTTGAAGATGTGCTAGTTGAAGAGATTTTTTGAAGTTGATGACGTTATTGCTTGAAGGTTTGAGTTTGAGAAGATTGAAGATCGCTTTTGATTGTTGATTGAAGAGTTTGCCCAAGTCTCAAGTTCAAGTGATGATTTGAAGAATGGCAAGTGCTTTGAGTTTAGAGTGTTTGATCCTATATTGCTTGAGGACAAGCAATGTTCAAGTGTGGGGAATTGATATTGCTCAAAATATACATATTTATCTTCGCAATATCTCCCTACTTTCGTGGCATTTCGATACAGGTTGTGATGATTAGTGAGCGGTTTGTGGTATTTAGTTGTTTCGGGACAAAAGTGGCCTAAAAGTTCATATTTATACTAAGGAATCAACCCTTAGGCCAAAGGAATGAACCAAGTGAAGTTTTGGAGTGAAAATGAAGTTCCAGGATCAAAAGCGGCGCTCCTAAGGTCAAAAGCGGCGCCCCTATATGCTAAAACGTGTGTTAAAAAGATCAGTAGCCAAAAGCGCCGCTCCAGCACAAAAGCGTCGCTCCTACACAAAAGCTCCGCTCCTACACAAAAGCGCCGCTCCTGTCCTCCCAAAATCGTTGCTCCTGTTCCATAAGCGCCGCTTTTGGAGCTGATTCAGCCAAAAAATTCAGCCGACCTATAAAAGCAAATTTGGGGTTTTTGAGTTAAAGAGCTGGTTCCTTAGGCCTTTTTGGAGCCCTAAAAGGGTTCCAATCATGAATCCATCAAGATGAAGGCCTAATTTCATGTTCCATGTCAAAGATTAGTGAAGCTAGATGCTAGATCTACATCATCCATTCTCCATTTTGTAATTTCTTTTCTATTTTAGCACTTGTTCTTATTTTCTCTACTTGTAATGATGAATGCTTTAGTTTAATTAATTTTGTTCTTGTTTATCTTATGATTATAACTTAGATCTTCTTCTCTTTGTCATTTTGGGTTGTAATCTCCACTTTACTTTACTCATTTTCCACTAATTAGTTGTAATCTTTGTTTTTCTTCATCTAGCTTTGAATTAATTACTTGCAATCACTCAAGATGATGTTTATTGATGTTTTTATGCCTATTACTAGTGTAATCTTTGTTATGTTTGGCTAAATCATTTGTGTTTGCTTATCTATGAATCTCTAATGCATAAGATTAGCTCTTAATCAATTGAATAATGTCGTTTGAATGAATTACATGATCATGTGTTATTGAGTTAGCTAAAGATCCATTGCTATGAGTTTGTTTTAGGCTTGACTTTGATTACATATGTTGAGTAGCTCTCTTAGTGATTTGAGAAGTGAATCAATGTGTGCTTCAACACCTTGGGTGATCTAGACAACTAGCTTAGGAATTGCAACTGATTGTGTTCTTGATCTACGTTGGTTTTCAATTGGCCTTTACTCAACATAGTAGTGCCGATCATCTTAAGTTATTTCGATAGTTGGGGCTTTTAAGTGATTTTAACCCAAGCTCAATCTCAATGACCAAATCATGCTTAACTCGATCTTAGGATACAATGCTTATGTGAATTCGTGGAGTGTTATTTGATTTGAGGTTTAGTAGTGATGCTAAATATTTACTAGTTCAACAACTATTACGATAGCAAATTGGGTAAATTGGGTCAATCCAAGCTTAGAGGGGATTAGGTAAGTGAACACTACTTAGTTAATTTATTTTAAGTCTTAATAATCCACTACTTGTTTCTTGTTACTAGTTTAATTGATAAATTTAAGTTTGTTTAATTGTGCAAGTTTTAGTTGTTAGTTAAAATCTATTGAAACCCCCCAATCAAACAAACCCCTAGGACAATTAATAGTTTCAATTATCCGACTTACACCGCTTTCTTGTGATGAACTTGAAACGAACACTTACATTAAAGTACTATAATGACCGGGTTCTAAGTGCTTGTTAGTTGTGTATGCTTATCTGTAATATTTGAATCTTGTATAAATTTAGAGGGTAAAAGATGTATTGTCACGCACGCATCATAGACTATCCTCATAGTCATATATTTTATCTTTTGGTCGTGAAAAGGATTTGCGTTCTTCTACAACATTGACAAAATAAGTCTTGGACTTATAAACTAGCTTGAGGGCGTCGTTAACAAATTCTAGTTCATTCAGTTTTACCATGACCTTACCATGATCAAGTTGTTGATTACCACTCAAGGAGCAATTTTCTAAAACATAGATAGTTCCCCACCACTCCGCAATTGAAGTAAAAGTCTCCTCAGTCCAACATGGTAGCGGAACACCACTTATTTTTAACCAATCCATTCCACCCTCCGGCCAGCTATCGATATCCCATGGTTACAATTTATGTACCCACTTATTAATTGGATGGTCATTATCTAGGAGCAATTTTGCTGTATCACTTGAGTTGCATACTAACAACACACTCAGTCCCCCCCAATTGTTTAACCTGGATATCTCCAAAACCTTCAGCGTAAAGAATGTCCTCAAAGTTTTTAAGAGTGGCCAGAATCTTTGCCTCAGCAATTATCGCTCTTTGGAGTAATTCAAGGTTGTGATTGTAGTCTTTGCCGTCTTCTTTCACCTTGACGCATCTGTCACCTTTACCTTCCTTCATAGAGGTATTTGATTGATTATCGTTTTCCTTCTTGTTGTTGTTTAGGATGCTTCTCAAATCTTCCTTTTCTGACATATAACTTCAGAAAAACTTCTACCGTATTGGAACCTGTTGGTGTCCACCCCACTTCTGGTTTGAAAATCCCCAGGCTTAGTCCAAGCATTGCCCTTAATCTCTTGATCTACCGTCTTAGGTGCTCTTACAGTTGCCTTGAAGATTCTGATATTGACTCCATTAATCTTGATAGTTTCTATTGTTTTCAGTAGCGAACACCCATCTTTCATCTCACCGAATCTTACGAACGCAAATTGACCTCCATTGCGAAGACGTCTACCTGCAATATAGACATCCCTAACCGACCCATATGGTTTGAATAGTTTCCAGAGATCCGCGATTTTCCAATCTTCCGGGAAGTTGAAAAACATATACGATGTTAGATGGTTTTTGTTCTTTATCTCGAAAAGGTTCCTGTAGTTGTCGTTGTATCGTTCCCGTAATCTCGCCGTGCCTGCCGTTGACGTGCCAAACCTTGCCTGATGAACACTCTCTCTCTCTCTGATAGTTTATTCTCTCTCCCATACTCTCATATAAACCTTAGCTTGTAAAGAAATTATTCACACCACTTCAGCTTAGTTACTTGATTATATATTTTTTGTTTAATTATAAAATAGTCACATTCCTTTAACTGAAGAGAGAAACAAAATATACGTACTTAAAATAAATAATGATACATATGAAGGCGTTACTTCACTTTTTCTCTCAAAAACTAGTAATGTAAATGAAGGATCGGAAGATCAATAAAGTACAATACATAATTATCGAGAATCAGATAAAACATAGGAGTAATATACAAAGGGGAAACAAACAAATTAAACTAAGCTAAATAATAACCACCATATTGTATATTCATTAAAACCACACCCATTCATTTTCTTTTCAGATCTCATTTTGAATTCTCCGATTAACTTTTCATCTTCTACATCTACAGCTCTTCCTTCATCTCTTCTTCAGTAGGTTTATTTCATGTGTGGCTCTCCTCTTCCAGCCACCGGCATCTCGCCGGTGGAGTGGATGTTTCTTTTCTTCTTCTTTTTTCTCCCGACATACTGATCGTTCTCCGGCCAACCTTTCCTTCGTTGTCGTTCTCGTAACTGAGGTGTAGTGTGGGTGGAGTTCTTCTGGTTTGTCGTTCTTGTTGGTCGTCCCTTTTTAGCTTCCATTCCGGCGGTTTCGAGTCTCTAGATCTCGCTGGATGATCTCTTTGGGCCGGAATCTGTGTGATCGACGTTCTCTCGATTATCTCCGGCCTATGGTGCTATTTCTCTGTGGATCTGGGTGTCTCTTAAGCTTCGGGGTGGTTTGCTTTCTTCGTCGAATTTTGTTAGGTCTCACGTGAGTTTCTATTTCTGGCCAATTTTCTCTCTATAATCAGGCGGCGAACACCTTTTAGGTGTTCTGGTTGTTGCAGTAGGTTATTAGCTGGTTTTTGAGGTTTAGTGCTCTATATTTTGGAGGTGGAGTAGATTGGTGGTGGCCGGTTCTTTTTTTCGATCGTCGGCTTTTTCACCGGAGTTACTGTTTGAGTGTTCTTTCAGGTTTTTGCTCGGGATGTGTTGTCATTTACGACGTTCTCTCGCATATGGGCTTTGGTCTTGGAGTAACCTTGAAGGTGCCGGAGTCTATTATCCGGTGGTTGTCCGGGTGGCTTCTTTGGTGGGTCGATGGCGGTTCTTTTTTCATTTGTTTTGTAATGGTATCGGTCGGAGTTCTCCCGATCGGTGTCAGTGGTTTATTATTTATTTAGTGTGTAGTATAACCTGTATTTTTAGTTTCCTATGTTATAGCTTTAGTTGAAATAGTTTCCTTGTAAAACGCGATTTCTCATCCAGTTGGTGAGCCGTTTGTTAGGTTTGTATAGTCTTAGATAGAGCTCGTTGTTTGGATTCTATTGTATCGGTTGTATGAGTTGATCTTCGAATCCGTTATTAATGTTATCATTTTTTCGCAAAAAAAAATTAAAAAAAATGTATATTCATTTAATAAAACTAACTAGCAACAGTTTCTTTATATACATTCATATTTAAAGTTGTTTTAGTCAAATCAAAATTAATAATGGTAATGATGTAACTGTTATAATTTAGGAGTTTATAACTACCTTTAGTGATCTGACTCTTGGCTATGGACTACTGATATTAAAGAGAAAGGGGAGAGTAATAAATCTTATTGAAATGAATGGTGCAAAAACTGATTACATTCGATCCTATATTTATACTATAAATTTTACTGTGCAAGTAACTATTCAAATGCATGCGTAACTATTATTCAAATTGACATCCACAGCCATTCTTGACTTTTGATTTCATAACACTCCCCCTTGGATGGCAATTTGTTTTCATTAGAGATCAACTAGTACTGCCTCGTTAAAAACCTTGCTAAAGAAAACCCAGTGGGAAAAAACTTTAGCTAAGGAAAAAAGAGTGTAGCATAGAGTTGACTCCCCCTCAAGTAGACATTGCTGAGCTGTTACATATTTTGAACATGCCTCATGCCAATATTGTGAGTATACGTTCTGAAAATAGCAGTTGAAAGTGCTTTGGTGAAAAGATCAGCAGAGTTTTTGCTGGATTGAACATATCTCATTTCAATCTAGTTGTCCTTAATGAGATCTAGAGTGTATGAGAAGAATCTAGGAGGTATGTGTTTTGTTCGGTCACTTTTGATATACCCTTCTTTCATCTGTGTTATGCAAGCTGCATTATCTTCATAGATAGTTGTTGGGCTTTTATCACGTTCTAGTCCACAAGAATCAGTAATGAGTTGTGTCATTGATCTCAACGAAAAATATTCCCGAGTAGCTTCATGTAATTCAATCACTTCGGCATGATTTGATGATGTTGCAACAAGTGTTTGTTTTTGAGAACGCCATGATATTGCAGTACCTCCATTTAGGAATACATATCCATTTTGAGATTTAGCTTTATGTGGATCAGATAAATAACCTGCATCTGCATAACCAACTAAATCTTGTTTTGATTCGTTAGAATAAAATAATCCTAAATTAGTAGTTCCTCGAAGGTATCGAAATATGTGTTTGATCCCATTTCAGTGTCTTTTAGTAGGAGCTGAGCTGAACCTTGCCAACAAATTAACTGTAAAAGAAATGTCAGGTCTTGTACAATTTGTAAGATACATAAGAGCTCCAATTGCACTAAGATATGGCACTTCTGGTCCCAGAATATCTTCATGATCTTCACAGGGACGAAATGGATCAGTGTCAACATTAAGTGATCTAACAACCATAGGAGTACTTAATGGTTTTGCCTTATCCATATTGAAACGTTTTAAAATCTTTTCTGTATAATTTGTTTGATGTACAAGTAAACCATTAGGCATATGCTTAATTTGCAAACCAAGGCAATACTTGGTTTTTCCAAGATCTTTCATTTCAAATTCTTTCTTTAGAATTTGAATGGCTTCATAGATCTCTTTATTTGTGCCTATGATGTTAAGATCATCGACATAAATAGCTATGATCACATATCCAGATATAGTTTTCTTAATGAATACACATGGGCAAATAAGATTATTTGTATACCATTTGCTTATCAAGTAATCACTTAATCGTTTATACCACATGCGACCCGATTGTTTCAACCCATATAAAGACCTTTGTATTTTGATTGAGTACATTTCTTTGGGTTTTGCATTGTATATTTCTGATACCTTAAACCTTTCATGGATATTCATATATATATCACTATCAAGTGATCTATACAGATAAGTAGTTACAACATCCATGAGATGCATTTAAGTAACTACCAGGTTGATTAAGTATCTAATAAGTAATTGTATCCATTACAGGAGGATAAGTTTTCCTCATAATTCATTTCTGGTCTTTGTGGGAAATCTTGAGTTACAAGTTTAGTTTTGCTTTGTAACTTCATTTGCACATTTCTTTTTCGGATAAAAATTCATTTGTATCCCATACGTTTCACATCTTTAAAAGTGATAACGATTGATCCGAAAACTTTTCTTTTATTGAGCGATTCTAATTCAGCTCGTATTGCTCCTTTCCATTGAGCTCATTCATGTTTATTTTGATATTCAATGACAGATTTTGGTTCCAGATCATCATTTTTATTCATGATGTCATTGTAACATTATATGAAAATATCTCATCGAGATTTTTCATTTCATTTCGGTTCCATAATATTGCATAATTTATTGCAATTTATATATTTACATTGTCAATATCCTCTGCAGAAGGAATATTGATTTGTGGTTCTTCTTGAAAACCTTTTTTTTAACTCATTATCAGCTGATTATCCTTTTCGAGGATTTTTATCTTTGGAACTAATTTGTTTTTCACGTTTCAGACGTGACAAAAGACTCATGAGTGACATTATTGCCAGCTTTTGGAATTTCAAGTCTTGCTAGAGCATTTACTGCTGATATATATGATTTAGTCACTCTTTTAGCATCTGTAAATGCATCGGGCAATTTATTCGCAAGTTCTTGCATATTCATTATTTTTTTGAATTTTTGTTTCGCATTCTTTTGTGCGAGTATCAAGATACCTTAATTGATGTTCACATCATGAAACATCATTTTATTTATTTTTTCATTTCTCCCTTTAATCTAGGGAACAATTTTTTATTAAAATGACAATCAGTAAAAACGTGCTGTAAAAACATCACCCGTCATGGATTCAATATATCTTATGATTGAAGATGTTTCATATCCAACATATATTTCAATCCTTCTTTGAGGAACCATTTGTTGTGGTGGTGCAATTAAAAATACACTGCACAACCAAATGTTCTAAGATGGAAAATATTTGGCTCTCGATCAAAATTAAGTTGGTAATGGAGAATATTTATGACTTGCACTTGGTTTAAGGCGAATTAATATCGCATCATGTAAATTTATATATCCCCATATAAATATTGAGAGTTTTGTACTCATTACCAATTGTCTAGTTATTAGCTGCAAGCGTTTATCTATTGATTCAGCTAAACCATTTTTGTGTATGCACATGAGCAACTGGATGTTCAACAAAAATCCCTGTAGACATATAATAATCATTAAATGCTTGAGATGTTAACTCACCAGCATTATCAAGTCTCATCCTTTTAATGGTGTAATCAGAATAATGTGTTCTCAATTTAATAATTTGTGCAAGAAACTTTGCAAATGCCATATTACGGCTTGATAACACACAAACATGAGACCATCCACTAGATGCGTCTATTAGAACCATGAAATATCAAAATGGTCCACATGATGGATGAATTGGTCCATATATATAACCTTGAATTCTTTCAAGAAACATTGGTGATTCTTTCTCAATATTCTTTTCATTAATCACCATATGTGCTTTTTATTAATCACAATATGTGCTTTTCATTAATCACCATATACGCTTTTCATCATATATCCTTTTCACCATATGCGACTTTAATCATATGCGCTGCGCTTTTCATCATATGCACTTTTCATCATATGCGCTTTTAATCATATGCGCTGCGCTTTTCATCATATGCGCTTTTCGGTGCTACATAGGTATTTCTCATTTCCGGTTATCATTGACTGATAATCATATCCATTATGATATATATCAGAGAAACTTAACAAATTTCTCTTTGATTTGGGAGAAAACAAAGCATTGTTTATCAGAAAATTCGTACCATTTGGTAATATGAATTTTTGCCTTTTCCGTTCCTTATATCAAGTTTGCAAGACCTGATATAGTATTTATAATTCCTTAATTTGATTTAAATCAATGAAATATTTTTTAGATTTGATCATAGTGTGTATGTTACCACTATCTGCAATACATAGGTCTTTATCATTTAATTGATGTTGTATTTCAGCAGGATTCATACTAAAACTTAAAATAAGATAAGCAAATAATGAGTTATATTTCAGCAAGATAATCAAATTATATTACCTGCAAACAAGTTACAATCTGAAGTACATAAAAGATAACACTTAATAAACATATGCGTTATGGTCTAAAACCATTTATTTATGAGTGATACATAACAAGCTAGGCATCTTAGAAAATTCAAATCATTCAAGTCTCAAGGTAGCTTAGGGTTTATTTAATCAAGATTTTTCAACAGATTCACTCTCGTTTTCTTTTCTTTAGGGACTTATTTATAGAGATAAACAAGATGTTCATGTATTCAAGAAATACTAGACTGATGATCCACGTTACCAGATCATTAATAAAAATCTCCGGGATTCTTATAAGAGCGTCTACTAACATCTTCAATTTTATTCTTTCATGGGTCACCGTTATTTCTTGATAATTAATATCGTATCTATCTTTGAGTATTTTCCATAATACTCTTGGATCTTCGATCATATAATATGTAGATTCTAAGGACTCGTCAATATGTTTGCTAAGAAAAATACTTGCTATTGCTTTCTATTGTTCGGAACAATTGTTATTTTCATTCAGGGTTTCTAAAATACCGATTGATTTGAGATGTTTTTCTACATTCATAACCCATAATAAGTAGTTGTTCCCACTTGATTCTAAAAGAGCAAATTTAAGCCTTTTCAAATTTGACATTTTCTAATCAAAAAGATGAACAACATAAATCATAATCATAATCAACTTCTATTCATAGACAAATAATAAAATGAAATTAGAATTATTGTAAATTCATAAGTAGCAAACAACAGAATAATGGCATGATTACAAATGATAAAACCACAAGAGCATGATAGAATATAGGTTCACCCGGTGGTATATTAGCAACAATGATGATAGTTAGTATGACCAATACAATAGAAAAAATTATCCTTGTGTGAATCATCTTTATAAAAAAACTTTTTGAGAGTGGTAATCTGAGAAAATGAAGATTGATTTGTGAAAATGTGAAAACGGAGATGTTTATTTTATATTTGAAAAATATAGTCGTTGTAACGTCGTCAGTTGACGTTAACAACCGTTATGTACTCGTTATATTAATAATAATTTTGATAAAAGAATTTTATTAGTACAAATATGATTACTATAAATACATTTAGTATAAATACGTTTAGTATAAATACGAAGATTAAGAGAATAAACATATTATGCATAAATAATAAATTTTAAGAATAAACATTAGTATGCATGAAATAAATAATGATTAATTGCATAAGTAATCATTAATGTTAGATAACATAAATATAAATGTTAATGAAGTTAATAAGAGTTAGATTACATAAATATAATTCAGGCAGTATAACCGACCATATATAACTTAAATAACATAAATATAAATGTTAGTGAAGTTAATAACATAAATATAAATGTTAGTGAAGTTAATAAAAGTTAGATTACATAAATATAATTCAGGCGGTATAACTGACAATATATAACTTAAATAACATAAGTATAAATGTCAGTGAAGTTAATAAAAGTTAGATTACAGAAATATAATTTTACTTATGATGATAATAATATTTACCTTACTAATAAATAATAGAAGATATCGTTAAAGAATTTCTTACCTTGATTAGTGACTTGTGCTTGCTTAGATAAACCTTGATTATACGGAGCACTTCGTGCTGATAACGTGTTATAATTTAGGAGTTTATAACTATCTTTAGTGATCTGACTCTTGGCTATGGACTACTGATATTAAAGAGAAAGGAGAGAGTAATAAATCTTATTGAAGTGAATGGTGCAAAAACTGATTACATTCGATCCTATATTTATACTATAAATTTTACTGTGCAAGTAACTATTCAAATGCATGCGTAACTATTATTCAAATTGACATCCACAGCCATTCTTGACTTTTGATTTCATAACAGTAAAATGGTAATTATGTCTTACGGAGTACCTTATTATTCATAAATAAAGAAGATGCTATGTCCTTTTTCCATAACTCAGACAATAATACATACGACTTTTGTCAATCACCATTAAAAATGGTATAAAGTGATGGTAAACATCAAATTAGGAATTAAGCCAATTCATTTATAAGTTTTTTCTCCAAAACATCCAATTAAAATATTAAGGAGTGATCACGGCTATTTAAAAAAACTTATTGATATTTACAAAGCAAATATCAATAAATATGGAAGATGTGGGTGGAGTGTTTAGTGCTGACGACGTGACAGATGTATTGTTAAACTGTAAAATAAAAGAGTAGTATGTTGAGTGACGTATTTGTTGATGTGTCCAAATTAAAAGTTTGATGAAAAAAAGTAATAAAATATATCTAAAATATATTAAATTAGTATAAAAAATATATTTCCAAACATGCATGCCAAATAAATTCTCCGCGCCACAACAAGCATGCCACACAAAATTTAGGATGAGCATGCCGGGGATAGGGGCGTGCTTCAGACGCGTTAGGTAAAAAATTGGCTCGAGTACTGCGCGTTAATCATTGTCTTAAAGCTAACACATGCACATGTTGTAATAATTGTAAATTCAGAGTCTTTGATAGTCAATTTGTCTGCATTGTTAGAATGCTCCCAACCATGACAACACTTCCTTCCCAGAATTAGCCATCACATCAGCGCTTTCTCTCCAGGACTAACCAATGACTAAACACTTCCAATCATGACATGCTTCCTCATATAAAATGTGATCTACTATATTAATTAATTATTTTGTATTACAATTTATAAAAGCAAATGTATAAGTATAAAACCCTTTCTTCCATATTTCCGTCCTACAATGCTTGAGAAACACAAAACATAGGGTGAGGAAGCAGGGCGGAGGGCTGCCAACGGCTCGGTGTTGGGGGAAGTGCTGGGCGGAGAGGAGGAAGGCACTGTTGGGACCTCTCTTATTGTAACGACAAAATAAAAGTAGGTTCTCGCTTTATGTTTTTTTTACCATTAGTTTGAGATCACCCGGAGACGAAACCACCCACACGTCCAGCTCTCTTAGTTGCATAACTCGCCCCCAACTACTGTCTGGAAGAAATATTGTCGCTTTATATTACAAAAATCCAAGCACAAAAATCATGTATAAACCTTACTGAATTGTTGCGAGTTATTAAACAGTTAAATGCAAAATTAGTCTATCAAGAAATAAAAAAATTATTTTATTTTTATTTTTATTTTTTGAAAAGCAAGTAAAGTTTTTTATTAATGTATCGGAAAGTTACAAAGCCCTATAATGTATACAATATATTGAGTCTGAAGGAGGATAATACAAACAAATTCATGGACGAGTGGGCCATTAGACACCACAGAACTTGAAAAAACAAGATGCGGAGAGGCAGCCAAACAGTACCGTAGGTGCGATGACACAGTTAGCACCAACTACCCATTTAAAATTTTAACCAAGTGAAAAATGAAGACCCACGTCATGAATGAACTACGAGGAAAGCGAGTCGGGTGGCCACGTATGGGCCAAAGGGGGCTTCAAGTTTTATTCAAAATACATTAGAAATACTACTTTCTTCTTTATTTTTATTATTTTTATTTATTTATTTATTTATTTTGAGAAGGGAGGTGAAAACCTGGTTTACAAATTAACACGTGATATTAGGATAGATAATATGAACACATAAAGTTAGTTTATTACTAATCATGTTTATCTTGATAACTTAGCCACCTAATGATGCTAAGGTTAGAGCATATTAGGTTAGAGCACATTATTTATTATTAATTCACTGAGTATACTAAGGTTAGAGCATATTAGGTGGGAAAAATAAGAAAAGATAAAACTGATCATCCGATATTATTTGACTTAAGGTATAATATTCCTCACAATGAAACACATAAAGTAATATTTAACAACCCATTAATGCATGTTCGTGGTGAACTCATTAAAAAATGTGGTGGAGATATCAACACGAGTAACATATACGATAATTTATAATTTCAACTAGAAAAAAAATCGATCGCGCGTTGCAGCGGTTGTATTCAACGCGCGATCGAATTTGGATATATGTTGTTTGGTACCTAATATATCTAATAGGTTGAGTTATTTGTTGTACTTGTATGTATATGTATGAAATATAGTCCGAAATATTTAGTATTTTTTTAACGATGTCCGTTTCGCGCGTAGTTAGTCCCGTTGTGTTCGTTACATTTTTTCGAGTTGAACGATGATTTCGAAAAAATTTAACTAGCACCGAGCGATATAAAATATAGCCCGAAATATTAAGTGTTTTTTAACGATGTCCGTTTCACGCGTAGTTAGTCTCGTTGTGTTTGTCAGATTTTTTTGAGTTGAACGGTGGTCTCAGAAAAATTTAACTCGCACCGAGCGAGAAGATAGGGTCCGTTAAAAATTCGGGTGGAATTAATTTCTTTTATTTTAATAAAATTATATATTTACGCTTTCTACCCCTAAAAAGTGTAAAATCGAGGGGGGCTTGTGTAAAATGAGCCGAAGTTGAGGGACCGCTAATAATGTGAACGCAAACTCAAAACGACAATCCGATATAACTGAAACGACGGAATCAGCCACGCCTTTTAATATATATATATATATATATATATATATATATATATATATATATATATATATATTTTAGTATTTTTAACAATATTTTTAATAAAATTATATATTTACGCTTTATACCCCTAAAAGTGTAAAGTCGAGGGGGCCTTGTGTAAAATGAGCCGAAGTTGAGGGACCGGTTATAATGTGAACGGAAACTCAAAACGACAATTCGATATAACTGAAACGACGGAATCAGCCACTCCTTTTAGAATGAAGGTATAATAATATAATATAATAATATAATATAATATAATATAATATAATATAATATAATATAATATAATTTAATTTAAATCTTAAATAAAAATTAAAATTAAGAAGACAAATTTATTTTTAATATCGACATAGTTGATGGGCCGTTGTTTGGTATGGCCCATGGGCATGGGCACTGGTGAGGATGGACATAAAAAATAACTCCGTACGTAGTAACCAACCTTTAAAATCGCCCAATTCATAAGAGTCCAAGAATGCATTTTAGCCGAGTAGCAGTCATCAAATAAGAGGTTATTTTTGCTTGAAGAATGGGTCATCCATTTTATTATTATTATTATTATTATTATTTTTTAAATTTTTTTTTTTTTTTTTTTTTTTTTTTTTTTTTTTTGCAAAATAACGATAACATAAAATCAAGTCTTTTCATCAATAGATGAACAGAGATACAATCAGACCAAACGCTTTCCAAAGCTCGGAAACAGTAAACTAACCCTATCAATAAACAAAGAGCCTAAGCTAGTGGTGTTTACATGATAAGTTGATTTAACCATGCATTCATGTTTCTATTATAATTAGTATCAGGTTTCCTAGTTTGTAGCAAGTAGTGGTGTTTACACGTAGGAATTTGCATTAGTAGTTAAATTGTCATTCGTCCCATGTTTCCTGATTATTAGGATTAATAGTTAGTCTTACGTTTGCATTAGTGTATAAATTGTATCTCGCATTTGATGGAATGATATGATGAATGAATATTTGGTTAGTACCAACGTTTCTTTTTTACAAGTTTATTTTCTTTAGAGATTAAAATTCAAAATTACAGCAGTTAGCAGCAGATATTTAGGATCTCACATAATTAGCTTCTCAAAAACATTTTCATCTATCCGGATCTTCACTCTTAAAACCCATCTACAACCTATCTCTTTCAAGATCAATTCCACCGATCTCTTCTCTCTTTTCTTTTTTTCTTGCGTTATCGTGGATTGTCGTGGAAGACAACAACGTCACCAACAGAAAATCAACGCCATGTTCATCATCTTAAAATCAACGCCATGTTATCGTGGATCGTTTGGATGGCCCCAAAATCGAATGGGTTACGCTATTTATCACCAATCAAAGCGTTAGGGTTCGATCTCACAATGAATTCACGGTTATTAGGATGTGGGCTGTGCATCTTTCATCCTATCCTATGTCAATGGAAATTACAAGGTAAAATTATGAAGATATTGTTACTTTTTATGATTAAACAGCAATAACAACAAAATTAAACAGCAATATCAATTTTTAGTAAAGTACAAAATTTTTAGTTTTTTTTATGCAGAATGCATACAAACCATATAAACATTAAATGTCACATAAGGCATTTCACAATTTCAAAAATATTTTCGATAGAGATTTTTTGTTTTGAGGACTTCGATGGAGGTTGTTGGTAAATTTTGTTGTTTGTATTTGGATCGATTTTTTCAATTATGTATATGTAAGCATCAGATTTTGAATGACATGGTATGTATTTTACTGCAGGGTTTTACTATTATGAGTTCATCAGGTCTAAAGTTGACTCGGGTATTATTTATAAAATATATGGACAAAATTTCATTTCTCGTCTCTGAACTTTACATCAACTTTGACTCTGTCTTTTTTTTTTTTTGTACATCCCTCGTCCCTAATGTACTAGAAATCTATATCCCTCGTCCTCCCGTCTATTTTCTGTTAATTTTGCCGTGACCCTCACGTGCATAGTTCAGGGACGAGGTTCTTCAATATTCAATTTAGTCCCAAATCATAAACCCTAAATACTGATATGAAGCTGAAAATCGATCCATACACACTGCAGGACTAGCGATTAACACTTCTGTGAAAAATCCAGTCCAAAAATATCAACAGAATATTGAAATTGAGGATGAACAGTCGGCATCTTCATGATGAACAAAAAAATTTGAAATCTGGAATTAAGTGCTTTCAGGCCACGATCTTCACATGAAAGTTATTTCAAATGCAATAGCTAACACTCGACAAGCAACAATTGATCCCGAAACATCTAATAATTCATGAATCAAAATGTTGACCGACGAGCTTCATACGTTGACTTTGAGATTTAGATCGATTTAGGCTGATTCAATGACAATTGATGCTTCAAATAGTTTCATCTGATAAATAAATACTTCAATCCATCAACAATTTCATCATTGATCTGCTAAAACTATCTAGAGACCTCAAATTTTGAGTTTATGCCCAACGAACAAGGAACTTCAAATTCATGAAGATTTTGTTAATGATAATCCGAATTGAATGATGTAGAGTAATCAGTTGATGATGAGAATCAAAAATTTCTGCTCACTTCAAGTTGATTATCGTCACATAACGAGTTTAGTATTTGAGCATATATGATGATGTATACATATGGCACGAACAGTATATGTAAATGAATATGTGATGTTGATTTGTTGATTCTGAAATAAAAATATGATAATATGATACAGAATGTGTTGTGAATTCGTGTTTTGGATTAGTGAATTTGAATAAGTGTCGGATGTAAATAGAGAATTAGAATGATTTTTGTATATGCACTCCACTCCCATCGATTTATAGATGTGGTTTATGATTCATGGAAGAAGAGGAATAAATTTGATTTTATTAAGGTTTATGATTTTGGGACTAAATTGAATAGTGAAGAGAATACATAATTACACCCCTGGTCCCTGTTGATCGGTCCCTAATTTATGCTCGGAAGGGTTATTAATGACAAGGTTTTTATGTAATTTTAATGGTCGAAATGAAGTGTTTTTCGTGGGTTTTTGTGTATATCAAGTGTTGAAGAAGCATGCGCGAAAAGAAGATAAAAATTGTTGAAATGTCAGTTAGATTGTATTTTAAGAAATTGAATGTGACAAATGGGTATTGAAGAATTATGCTTTGAAGTTTTAAAGAATGTAAATAAATAAAAGGGAGTAAAGCTACTTGTGCTTGACTTAGAGAAAGAGTAGAGACGGTAAAATATCAATCAACAATGAAGTGAAAGAGTAAAGCTAGTCTTTGTATCCTAAATCCATCACAAGTCTACGAATCTGGAGCAAGATGGGACCACGAATTTGTAATGTGGACTTATTCTAAACACACAAATTTGGCCCTTGAGATATTTATTGTTATCTCATTCCTCACTTTGACTTCGAGAATAAAAGAAGCTGATCCATGATTTAAGCCCATCGCATTGTTTATTTTGGGAAAACTCATGAATTAATTTGGGTCACAGTTGGGCAACGTATACGATCAACACTTGGGCCCTTCAAATTAATTTGGTGTACAGTTGGTCCATGAGGGAGTCTTGGATGTGAAGAAAAGAAAAACCTAATTCATTATTATAAAAGGAGACGGGGAAAATTAATTGGGGGCGTTTTTTGGGTGATATACGGTGGTAACCAGCCGTGGACCCCTTGGGGATTGTTTTGGTTGACAGAAAAAAAAGAGAGGCAGCCCTCCGTGGGGTTTGAGCTGGACGTGTCCAAAGCAAAGGAAAGAAAATCATTTAAACTTTTGTGGTGGTGTGCTGCGGGGCTGAATTGCAGCTAAGGGTGGATCCCTTTTGGGTTGTTGAGTGACAGACAACAAAAAGAAAAGTATGAGGCAACATATATCACGTTACATATGCGTCATAATATCACCAATGGTTTTGTCACTTTGATTCCCTAACTTATTTTTGTAGTTCATTACATTATGCTTTAGTTTTCAACCGTTTATAAATATAAGTATTATGACTTAATTGTTTGTTAATCCAAGTGATGAGTTATTTATACTTTATTTGTTTAATTGTTTGTTTATCTCAAGTTATTAGCTAATCTTTAGGTTATCCCTTTCGTTGAACAATTGTCTTTTCATAATTTCCTTTGAGTTTATACAATTGTATGAGTATTAAATCGTGACATTGATATTTATGCATTGCTTGAGTGTGATTTGATAAAGTTATTGATTTGAATTATTAGTGAGTCACTTTATTGCAAGTTAACGGTTCGTACCGAGTCCACTTAGGGTTAACTAGTTAGGGATTAAGACGAACTGCGTAATCAACATAAATTGTACCCAAAGTAATTTCTTTCAATTAAGATTGCAAATTAATACTCAAAACTCATTGGTTTGATTGTTAGCAATTGGGATTCGGAAGGGATACATTTTCTCATCTTGTTTACAACTCTTATTTAATTACTCGTTTACGATTTCTTGTTCTTGTTAGTTATAATTTCTTAAATTAGTACTTTTAATCTTTTGGAATTAGTTTTAATCATCAAACCACTAAGAATTGTTTGCTTTTGACCACAATCTCCCGTGGAACGAATCCTACTTGCCCTAGCTAGTCTAGAGTATTTAGTTCATTTTTGACGGGTACTTCTACGCCCATCAAATTTTGGCGCCGCTGTCGGGGAAGTGTGCGCTTGATTGCAAGCTCTTATTTTATTGCTTTCGTGTTAAATTAGAAAAACCATAAAAATTATAAAACCAATAAAAATCCAAAAATAGTGTTTTGTTTATTTTGTTTTTGTTAGTTTTACGCTCGGTGTTCTTGTATTTGTTGAAGTGCAGGTTAGTGTATGCAAACTCGGAGTTTGGGAGATCAAAATCTTAAGCCTTTAGACCCGGAAATCGAGAAATCCACAAAAGCTAATCGAAAAGCTACAAGAATTTTAAAGGGCTCGACAGTGGCTTCAGCATCCACACAACCACCGTTAGAGTCACATCCGATTGTTCCACCAAACTCTCCAAAATCAGATTCCGATAGTGAAGACGAAGTTTTTAATCAACGAACCGAGATGGCTGAACGTCAAAGAGGGGTAGACACCTACTACCAACCGGGTGATTATGAAGATCATTCACCCATTGTTTTTCCCGCACCGGCAGGGGGAAACACAGGAGATTTGAGGTCCGACCTCAACTCATTTCGATCTTGCCAACCTACCGAGGTATGGCTAATGAGGAACCATATGAACACATCACTGAGTTCAATGAGATATGTGCTACTAATCAGGTAAACGGTTTCACTGCTGATGAGGTACGTCTTCGATTATTTCCTTATTCACTTAAAGACAAGGCAAAACGATGGTTTCTCTCTTTACCCGCCCAGATATTAATACTTGGGCGGAGATGGAAAAAAGGTTTTTAGAGGAGTTTTATCCCATAAGTAAAACTTCAAACATGCGTACGCAAATAAAATCTTTTAAACAGTTACCGGGTGAGTTATTTCATGAAGCGTACGAGCGTCTGAAGGAGTTATTTAGGGCATGTCCACACCATGAGATACCAAAGTGGGAATTGGTTAAAATTTTCTATGATAGTTTGGATTCCCAAAATAGGCAATTCCTTTTGGCGGCTAGTGGTGGGGCGTTTTTAACTCGATCTAGTGATGACGAGTGGACCTTCTTTGAGCAGTTAAGAAAGGGTTCGAAAACCCAAGCCTCGGTTAATCGCAAACAACCTAGTACCTCCCGAGTGAATCATGTTTCCGACTAGGGTGGTTCATCTAGGAACTTAGAGCAAGAATTAGATGATTTGAAAATGCTTATATTTAACAACTCAAACCAGGGTCTTGCTTGTAATGTTTCGCAGGTTCAGGAAGTTTGTGAGATTTGTGGAGATCCTTCTCACTTTGCATACGGATGTAGAAATAGGATTCCACCGGTAAATCAACAAATAGTGGAGGAACAAGTTAATGAGGTCCAGGGACGAAGATTTGATCCATATTCCAACACGTATAATCCGGGTTAGAGGAACCATCCTAATTTCAGTTGGAGCAATAACAATGCTCTAAATGCTAACCAAGGGAACCAACAAAGACCGCAAAACAACTTTCAAAACCAGGGTAACTTTCAGAACCAAGGCAACTATCAAAGAAACTATCAAAATCCTTATCCCAACAACCGAAACCAAAACCAAAACAATTACCAAAATCAAAGCCAAAATCAAAATCAAAACAATGCGCCACCCAATCAACCATCTAGCTCGGACTCCAAGATGGACGCGTTTATCTCCGAAATGCGTAAAATAGTGGAAGTGCAAAACAAGTCAATTGGTGAATTGGCTAAGGAGATTGGTAATGTAGCGGAAAGTAAGGGAAATTGGGAGCCGGGTATAATTCCAAGTTATACGGTTCTCAATCCAAATCATAAGGACCGGGGAAAAGGACATAGTGTAAACATGGTAGGCACCTTGCGTAGTGGAAAGAAGTATCACAACAAGGTTGGTGAGAAAGAGGTAGCTCAACGCGATACAAGTAAGTCTCCTATCGTTCTTCATGAGGAGGATGAGGTAAGTGAAAATATTGACCATGGGAAGGAGGTGGAAAATAAAGGACCCCTCTTTAACGAAATTGGGAAATCGGACATGGAGACTAATACCATTCCATTCCTCGAGGCTTTGGAGTCCCCAAACCAATTCCCTTATGGGAAAAAGGGACCGAAAACGGATGATATGTGGGAAACATTTAAACAAGTAAAAATAAATATTCCACTTATTGATGCAATCAAACAAATTCCTGTATATGCTAAGTTTTTAAAAGATTTGTGTGTTCAAAAGCGTAAACTCAACGCATCATTGCCCAAAAAGGTAAAATTAACTGAAAAATTGAGTGCTGTCATTTCGGGTTCACTTCCACCTAAGTTTAAGGACCCGGGGACACCATTAATTTCGGTTACGGTGGGTAATGTTAA
The DNA here is from genome assembly GCF_046630445.1 of Rutidosis leptorrhynchoides. Classification (NCBI taxonomy): domain Eukaryota; kingdom Viridiplantae; phylum Streptophyta; class Magnoliopsida; order Asterales; family Asteraceae; genus Rutidosis; species Rutidosis leptorrhynchoides. The sequence continues at coordinate 47,453,544 of NC_092335.1, read as the reverse complement.
TATTAAAAAAGGCTTTATTGGACTTAGGGGCTAGTATTAACATACTTCCATCGAGTCTAGTTGAACGGTACGAGTTGGGAACTTTAAAACAAACAGATATTCTCATCCAACTTGCGGACCGGTCAATGAGAATTCCACGGGGTATGTTGGAAAATGTGATTGTGAAAGTGGAAGACTTTTATTACCCGGTAGATTTTATAGTTATGGACACAGAGACCACTTTTAGGGAGACCCAACCGACGATCATTCTTGGTCGTCCATTTTTGGCCACAATTGATGCTCTTATCAATTGTAGAACCGGGGTTATGGACATTTCTTTTGGTAATAAGAGATCACGGATTAATATTTTTAATTCATTACATACACCGGATGTCCAGGATTATTTTTTGTTGGATACTAACCATGAACAGGTTCAAAAGTATGCACCGGATGTGAAAGAGGAAGAGGAGGTAAGGAAATTTAGTGAAGAGGGTATGACGAGTGAGTTAATAGAATCTCAAATAAGAACTAATGCAGAAACTTTGATGAGTCAACAAGAGTCGATACAAAATCTTGAGCGAGAATTGAAAAATCTAAGTCAAGTTCTTGAAACCAAGTTGAGTTCATCATTTAGCACCACTTGTTCATTACCGATGAAAGAAACTGTGATGGCAGTGTCCACCTTTGTTGGGGTGGATGAAAAAGTTTCTAAATGTGAAGAGGATGAACATTTGGTAACCCCGAAGACGATTAGGCCTTCCCGACCACCATCAATGAGAAAATTAAATGAGCAGGTATCTAGTGATAACAAAATGGAGAACATGTGTGTTGGGAATGTGTCTGTTGATACACTTGAAAAGTCTGAAGAATTCGATGGAAAAGTAGTCAAAGTAATGGGGAGAACCGTAGAAAAACTCGTTGAGCGGTTTGGAGGTCACAAGATCAAAGTGAATAAGAATGAAAAGGTGAATTCCCAAGTTGATTATGAGGTATTTTCCAATTTAGAGGATCTTGAAGGGCCTAAGTGTGGGGGAGATAGTGAAAACCCGCCACATAGTTCTTTGAGGCATGATAGTGAGTGTAAGGAATATGTGGATGACCTGGTGCTTGATCGTTCCATGAGGAAATTACATAGACGGGTCCATGATGCTAGGAGTAGGGGGGATGAAAGCTTAACCAACCGTCTTGTGTGTAACTTGTCTCCTAAAGAAAAAGCTAAATTGTTTGAGTTAATGCATGTGGCTAAGGAGAATGATGTGTGGTTGGATTCTAAGTTGAGGAAAGTTAGAGATAGTGAAGGTTCTCATAAAGTGAGGGACAGAGGAACCTTCTACAGTCCTGGAATTAGCTGAAGTGAAGAAAGAGTCGTGTGCACGACTCGGATATAAAAACTGCACAAACTATGTGTAGAGTTTGTAAGTCTTCTTTATTTTATTTTTACTTTGTTTCTATTTTATTTTTATTTATTTTTAGATAAATGAACTTTGTGGGTATGTTCACTGCAAGCCCTCACGAGACAAAACTCGTCCACCCGAGAGAATCGGGTGGTTTAAAGGCTTGTTGCATATGCTAAATGCAATCGTGAGCCCTACGAAAGTGGCTAGTTAGGATTTTACGCTTTCTTTTGTTTTCTTTTATAAGTTGTAATGGAAGGATGAATGTAATCAAATTGAATGCGTGATGATGAATCAAAGTAGTGTGCAATGGTTACTATTGAATGGTGAAACGTGCGAGTACCTCGGTAATGTGTTAGATTTTCCCTTTTTATTTTCACATAAGTATTGTAATATTTTAAACATGCGTACGAGGGCGTAGCATGATTCAAGTGTGGGGGAGAGGGGAAAATTAAAATTTTCTGTTGGGATACATTATTTGAGTTTGAAGCTTAAAATGAGTAAAAAGTTATGATTATTGTGATTGAACAAATTTTTTTATTTTTATCATAATTTCATCACAACCCAAGTGTAAGATTGTTAAAAAGATTGTGAAACGATAAATGGGAATGGCATGTGGTAATAATGAATATTGTGGGTATTAACAGGGAAATTGACTTTGTGATTGAAAAGAGTGAAACATCATAGTTTATGAGCATAAATGTAGAAAAAGTTGAAAACTTTTTGGTGATTAAATTGTGATTTCAAAGAAAGTCAAAATTTTGAGTTTAAAGGATGTATCTTTTCCATCCTAATAAGGAAGTAAAGTCTTACGAAATGTGTTACAAACCGAAAATAACTCGGGTAGGTTAAATCCCGTGCGTTGTCCAGTGTATGATTGATTACAATGTAAAGCTGGAACAGAATTGTCCCGCGCAAAGCTTAGTCTTTGCAGTTATAACCCATGAATTGATGAATTGAAAAGTACAAAACGTCGTTTCCTGTCCATTCACATCTTGTTTCGATACCGGGAACAAATGCAAGTGCTTGGACTTGTTCTGTGTCGCTATCCAAAACCAAGATTAGCTGTGGATGACACTAGCTATACCCGCAGTTCGCTGCAAAACAGCCAGTTTAGGGGCTGGATAAATATTCCTAAACGAGAGCCATGCTTGGGGCTAAAACCACAACACGAGAGCTCGATGGAGCCAAATCCATAAAACAGCCAGTATAGGGGCTGAATAAATATTCCTACACGCGAGCCTTGTTGGGGCGTATAATACCGCTAAAAATAGAGCTAGATGGGGCTAAATCCACAAAAAATATTTCTCATTATAAGTCACGTGGGACTTAAATTCCACGACCCTTCGTCGATTGTCCACCCTGCTCCGAGAGTCACCGGAGGAGTTGTTGGGGCATGAGATGAGTGTCGTGATCCTAAAACACCGGGAGAACCAAAAAGGGTGTCTTCGGACACTCTGGCACACCAACCTTTAAAATGGAATTGACGGTACATGGTTCTTTTATCTAGTTTGTATGGTGGATGACTCCCACTTGACTCATGGTTCATTTTAAGATTACAAGGTTCGAGGTTCTTTTATTTTCTTATTATGATGTATTTTGTTCAAGATGAGATGTGACTATCATAATTGTTTTATAATATGAGGAGTTAGAGTTGGTTAAATTTAAGTGGGAGCCATGTGGGTGGTATTTCATATTGAGTTTTAAGGTTATTCGATTCTACATATGCTTTTGAAGATCTTTTGGTAGAGATAGTTTGAGTTGAGGATTTGTTTGAGGACAAACAAAGGGTAAGTGTGGGGGATTTGATCGGTCCCTAATTTATGCTCGGAAGGGTTATTAATGACAAGGTTTTTATGTAATTTTAATGGTCGAAATGAAGTGTTTTTCGTGGGTTTTTGTGTATATCAAGTGTTGAAGAAGCATGCGCGAAAAGAAGATAAAAATTGTTGAAATGTCAGTTAGATTGTATTTTAAGAAATTGAATGTGACAAATGGGTATTGAAGAATTATGCTTTGAAGTTTTAAAGAATGTAAATAAATAAAAGGGAGTAAAGCTACTTGTGCTTGACTTAGAGAAAGAGTAGAGACGGTAAAATATCAATCAACAAGGAAGTGAAAGAGTAAAGCTAGTCTTTGTATCCTAAATCCATCACAAGTCTACGAATCTGGAGCAAGATGGGACCACGAATTTGTAATGTGGACTTATTCTAAACACACAAATTTGGCCCTTGAGATATTTATTGTTATCTCATTCCTCACTTTGACTTCGAGAATAAAAGAAGCTGATCCATGATTTAAGCCCATCGCATTGTTTATTTTGGGAAAACTCATGAATTAATTTGGGTCACAGTTGGGCAACGTATACGATCAACACTTGGGCCCTTCAAATTAATTTGGTGTACAGTTGGTCCATGAGGGAGTCTTGGATGTGAAGAAAAGAAAAACCTAATTCATTATTATAAAAGGAGACGGGGAAAATTAATTGGGGGCGTTTTTTGGGTGATATACGGTGGTAACCAGCCGTGGACCCCTTGGGGATTGTTTTGGTTGACAGAAAAAAAAGAGAGGCAGCCCTCCGTGGGGTTTGAGCTGGACGTGTCCAAAGCAAAGGAAAGAAAATCATTTAAACTTTTGTGGTGGTGTGCTGCGGGGCTGAATTGCAGCTAAGGGTGGATCCCTTTTGGGTTGTTGAGTGACAGACAACAAAAAGAAAAGTATGAGGCAACATATATCTCGTTACATATGCGTCATAATATCACCAATGGTTTTGTCACTTTGATTCCCTAACTTATTTTTGTAGTTCATTACATTATACTTTAGTTTTCAACCGTTTATAAATATAAGTATTATGACTTAATTGTTTGTTAATCCAAGTGATGAGTTATTTATACTTTATTTGTTTAATTGTTTGTTTATCTCAAGTTATTAGCTAATCTTTAGGTTATCCCTTTCGTTGAACAATTGTCTTTTCATAATTTCCTTTGAGTTTATGCAATTGTATGAGTATTAAATCGTGACATTGATATTTATGCATTGCTTGAGTGTGATTTGATAAAGTTATTGATTTGAATTATTAGTGAGTCACTTTATTGCAAGTTAACGGTTCGTACCGAGTCCACTTAGGGTTAACTAGTTAGGGATTAAGACGAACTGTGTAATCAACATAAATTGTACCCAAAGTAATTTCTTTCAATTAAGATTGCAAATTAATACTCAAAACTCATTGGTTTGATTGTTAGCAATTGGGATTCGGAAGGGATACATTTTCTCATCTTGTTTACAACTCTTATTTAATTACTCGTTTACGATTTCTTGTTCTTGTTAGTTATAATTTCTTAAATTAGTACTTTTAATCTTTTGGAATTAGTTTTAATCATCAAACCACTAAGAATTGCTTGCTTTTGACCACAATCTCCCGTGGAACGAATCCTACTTGCCCTAGCTAGTCTAGAGTATTTAGTTCATTTTTGACGGGTACTTCGACGCCCATCACCTGTAGTTTAATAATGACCTTTTTACCCTCACATGCTTTGCACGTGATAGGAAGGTAACGGCAAAATAGACAGAGAATAGACGGGAGGACGAGAGATGTAGATTTTTGATATATTAGGGACGATGGATGCATAAAAAAAGTAAAAGGACAGGGAGTCAAAGTTGATGTAAAGTTCAGGGACGAGGAATGAAATTTTATTAAATATATGTGTAAGGTGTAACATTAATTAATGTCGTGAACATAAATGGTCAATTGAGTTCGACACCTGTTTATTTTTTTGGCAAAGTATTATGTCATTCCAATAATATAGCTTAGTGTGTGCTCTTGCAGGTGAGGCTGATATAGTTGGGATTGCAGGTAGCTATAGCTGGTTTACAGAATAGAATGCTCCCGATGCAACTGGGGGACGGGTGTCTAAAATGCATTGTTATATTGGCACTCTAGACCGAACCTGGTTGTATGCCTACATTGGATTGCAGGTAGCTTTAAATAATTGTTTTGTTTTACCAAGTTATCATAACACGTATGTGTAGATATTGAAGTTGCATACAAATGCGTGGAAGAGAGTTACACGTATGTGTAGATATTGAATCATTTAACAGAGTTGACTGAATCCCATGTGAACATCTTATTGAAGGTAGTTTTTATAATCAATATGCAAAAAAGGTACTTTCTATCACCTAAAGCATTTACTAAACATATATTGGGTGCTAACATTGTAACACTTGCAGAAAAATCTAATTAGCAGACTTCCGTGTTATGTCAGTCATTGTCTATATTCAAAAGATACAGATGAGATAAAGCCATAAAGGTGTAGTATGGTGTGTTCAAATTTAGCTTCTTCGAGTTGCTCAAGTATCATAGTTTTATTTAAAAGGTGAATCACTTTTATGTGCTACTATTTTTGTCTCATCCTTACTTTGTAGGTATTGCTTTGTTTAGGAAAGAAATTATAAAATAGGATGTGTGTTCATTCATGAAGTGAACGATGGATTATTGGGTACAACCTCAATCAGCAATTCATGATATGTAATCGGTCAACTATGTTGGATATAGTTTTGGTTAGAAGAATTGGATATGGTTGCATAGTATTTGTGAAGGATGTTATCCCACATAGGTGGGAGGAAAATGTTGGAGGGGACTTGCTTGGTTATAAAATAGGGGTTAAATCTTCATTCCAAATTGCACCAATCAATACACTTTAAGTATTTGATTATTTCTTTCTTTCTTACCCTTGTTTGAGAGTTGTATTAGTTAAATATTTTGGAGAGTGTAGTTGGCTTAAGAGAGTCTTCTATATCATTGTAGCAATTTGTGATATAGTGTATTTCTCTCTTTGAGGGCCGGTGGTTTTTCTCCTGTTTTGGAGTTTTCACGTTAAATCTTGTGTTGTGTATTGTTCTTATTTCTTTACTATTATTGTTGGGCTGGGTGGTGGGAATTAGTGAGACCGTAATTTCCCAACAACTGGTATCAGAGCGTCAGGTTTGACGGGGGTCTCGGTTATAGGAGTCAGAGTATGCACTGTGGTTTCCACGGGAGTGGATCGTCCACATCAGAAACGAGTTCTATTGATCGTATAGGGTATCTGGTTAGACAATATTTTTTCTGATTCGGAGTAAGTGGTGTCTAGAATTTGTAGTGGACCGGGTGTTGGATTTTCCAATTTAACGGATCATGTGCGCCACTCCACTACATCTGTCGGCCAGTCGAAACGTGAGCAAAATCAGAGAAAGTGTTGTTTATAGGATACGGATACGATGTCGAAGTTCAGTCCAATGAGGTTTGATGTAGAGAAATTTGATGGGAGGATCAATTTTGGCTTATGGCAGGTTCAAGTCAAGGATGTGTTGATTCAGTCCGGGTTACACAAGGCATTGAAAGGTAAACCCACCTTTGTTCCCGGTAGTGATTCTAGCAGTAAGTTCGATGAAGAAGAATGGGATGATATGGATTTGAGGGGAGCAAGTGCGATTCGTTTGTGTCTTGCAAAGAACGTGCTTGCAAATGTGCACGGGTTATCAACGGCAAATGAGCTTTGGGTTAAACTAGAGCAGTTGTACCAGGACAAGGGCATCTCAAATCGGTTGTGTCTTAAAGAACAATTTCATACTCTGCGTATGGATGGGGGTTCAAAGATTTCAGATCATCTAAGTATTCTTAACGGTATTGTTTCAGAACTGGAGGCTATTGGAGTTAAAACGGATGATGAAGATAAAGCTTTGAGGTTGATATTATCTTTATCATCGTCCTATGAGCACATGAAACCTATTCTAATGTACGGGAAAGAAACGTTGAAGTTTGAAGATGTTACTAGCAAGCTCCTATCCGAGGTGAAAAGATTGGAAGGTAACGGAGTCTCGTCATCAGAAGCTACGGTACTGTTGTGTTCAGATAGGCAGAAGAGAAACTCTAGAAAGAATCTGACATGCTGAAAGTGCGGGAAGACTGGGCGTGTAAGGGTTAATTGTCCGGGTGGAGCTAATCCGGCAAATGGCTCCAAAGATGCTAACATTGTCTCCGTCGTTACGGAGAGTGACAAATTCTTCTGAAGTCGCGTCATCCTTATGGTGTGTCCGCGCCACCATGGAAAGGGATGTTCGTTAGCGGTTCCACAATTGCACATGGGCATTGGTTTGGCATTGGTGCAGGTTGTGTGGTGGAAACTGATGTTGTAGCTGATGAAACTTCCAGGGAAAGCCAAACAGGAAGTTGCACCATAACTGTTCAGCTGGTTATACAACATGTGCCGAGGTGAAATGCTTGGAATGTGGTATTCTAAGTGTGATACTCTTTATGGTGGGGTATGATAATTATGTTTAGAGTTATGATTGTCTATTATGACAATGATTGTCGGGTCTTGACAATGTTTGATGAAGATGCAAGTTTTATCTCTTGGGAGATAATGTCAACGACATGAAGATGAGGATCTTGAAGTTGTCGTCGAGGAAGCGTCTACATCGGTTATCCTTGCAATATGGAAGCATGGTTATCTTCTTCTATCCAAAAGGTGGAGATTTGTTGGATATAGTTTTGGTTAGAAGAATTGGATATGGTTGCATAGTATTTGTGAAGGATGTTATCCCACATAGGTGGGAGGAAAAAGTTGGAGGGGACTTGCTTGGTTATAAAAGAGGGGTTAAGTCTTCATTTCAAATTGCACCAATCAATATATTTTAAGTATTTGATTATTTCTTTCTTTCTTACCCTTGTTTGAGAGTTGTATTAGTTAAATATTTTGGAGGGTGTAGTTGGCTTAAGAGAGTCGTCTATATCATTGTAACAATTTGTGATATAGTGTATTTCTCTCTTTGGGGGCCGGTGGTTTTTCTCCTGTTTGGAGTTTCCACGTTAAATCTTGTGTTGTGTATTGTTCTTATTTCTTTACTATTATTGTTGTGCTGGGTGGTGGGAATTAGTGAGACCGTAATTTTCCAACAAACTAAACATCAGGTAATGATTTTGAATGGTAATCAGTCAACTAGGATGCATTTGGGCTGCCTACCGATCAATATACCATTGATGTGTGTTACTCACTTTAATGTTTAAGTTTGTAACATGCTCATTAATGATTTTGAATGGTATTTCTTGAAGGTATTGTGTAGTCGAGTACTCATCCTAACATCGAAACCATAAAAAGGTGACCGATTCCGTACACAGGTTACTCATTCTTAACCTTCATTATATGCATAACTCTAACTAATGTTTCATTTTAATCACCAATACCAATTAAAAATGATAGTCTGAGTGAAGGTCGCATCGATGAGCACACAAACCCAGCTTCTCTCAATTCTTATAGTGGGCCCAACATCTCTCACATCCCCTACCACATCATCACCCTCTTTCAAGAACAAGCTCAAGCTTTAACTACTTGCTCCCGGTTTAGTTGCTTATTCATTCGTGTACTTTTGGATTTTCTTTTGAGGTCGACTATAGGTTTAAAATCTGTTGTCAAATATGAGTTTGCAGGGTGTACGTTGTGTGTTTGTTGACTCCTCAAAAACCGGTGATTGGAGGCCTCAGCTGCAGGCCGATTCATGGTAAACAAAACACAGGAATACTTCATTTGATTAAGTCTCCCTGCAAAGTCCTGGTAAGTACATATCAAAGAATCTAGAGCAGTTTGACTTTTGAAAGTCAAACTATAGAATATGGTTATGTGTGTAGTTTGATGAAGAATTTAGATGTTTATATTGGTCATTATAATTGTTCTTATATGGAGTGGTGGTTAAGAGGGTTTAATTGGTTGGCTAGAATCTTCTCTGTCAATTTTGAATGTGACAGGTTGATTTTGAAAAGTCACAATTTCGGTTTTGGGTTCATGGATGATAAAGATTAATAGTTGAATAATGTGATGGATTATATATGGTATATAAGTGGGTTTGATTTAATTGTTATGAGCTGCCAACGTAATCAACATTCAGTTGTGGAAACAAATTGGGTTTTAAGGAAAGTCTTTGAATTCTTTTAGGCCTGGTATCATTTTGGGTAAAAATCCTAAAATGACTCTCGGGCATACTTTGCGGACCCTTAAGTTAAAAATGGATACATTTGGGTGATAAATAATAATTGGGATATAAAGTATTTCCGACAAGCTTTAAAGCGGTATATGATATGTTTGGGTTTGTCGTGCCCATTTAAGTTTTAAATGAGTCCATTTTTAACCATGTATATGATATGTTTGGGATATAAATATTTGTCTATTGCTTTAAGAAAGTTTTGTCCTCAATTATTTCAGTTTGGTACATTGTTGATGGTGATATATGCTTGAGCAAAATCATGATCTCAAAAGGTTATTTGTAAACACTTTCCCGTTTCTTTTATTTTTTACAAGGTTATTTGTAGTTTAATTTTGTATGCATATGTTCGTAAACATAGTGGTATTCATAATGGCTATGACGAAGGTAAATGGTTGGGAATATCATGATCTCAAAAGTGGATTGGCCTACTTCATGAGTTTTTTTTGTAGCTAATCGGGAAAGAATATCTCGCGTTTAAATGATGTTTTAAATGGAAATCTTAATTTTAATCTTAATCTTAAGGGATGTTTGTTTAGTATTGATGGGTCCATTTAATATAATTGTGAGTGTGTGTCCATTCATTTGTTTGAATGACCTTTGTTTTAGTTTTCATGGATATATAGTAGCATAATACTCTGCAATCATTATTTTTTGCCATTGTGTAGATCTTAATTTTCTAAGTAACTAGGTATTATAATGTAGATATATTTGTTAAACCTGTGAATTCACGAGTTATCAAATTGGTTGGATTTTATCGGTTCATATTTTAACGAGAGGCTGATTTATTGTTCTTATATATTGTTATAATGTAGATGTTGTTTATATGGTACAACCAGGGGTCGGACCTATGAAGGGTCAGGGTGGGTCGCCCGCCCCCAGTGGATTTGCAATTTTTAGTGTAAATTTTTTCGGTTTTTCGATTTTGACCCCGGTGGAATTTTTTTTTGCCCCAAACCCTTCATATTTTGTCCCCAAACCTTCATATTTTGCTCCAAAACCTTAGTATTTTTCCCAAAAACCTCTAAATTTTACTCAAAAACCTCTATATTTTGCCCCAAAATCTTCATATTTTGCCCCAAAAAAATCTCTACGTTTAGAATTTTTTTTTCCCTCGGTGAAAAAAATTCCTGGATCCGCCACTGGGTACAACTACCTCCTCTCCAATTGCTCCATTATGATAAAGGTAATATAGAGTTTGGCTTCTTTAACTTTTTTTTACTTCTTATTAAAAAGCGGGGATCTGGTCTGTAATTTTGGTGTATCTCTATTCCGCGTTCTTTTTGTTTCGATGATGCAGTTATTGTTAAAACTTGGAATCAAAGAAGTGAATTAGTGTCGTGAACCTCCTAAATTGGTTTAGGATACTATTTGCATCCCTGTATTTTCTGAACACTTGACTTGAAATAGATTTGCAGCCCTGGGCAGGTTTTCTTTTCATTTATTAGTTGTTTGATTTATGTAGAATTTGTTGTTTATTTAGTAATAACTGTCATTGGTTTGTTGATTGTGATGCAGTGGTCGTGCTTTGTAAAATTGTTTTTCGAAAATTCCTGACTCATAGGTTGTATGCTTATGATATTCTCTTTGGGATACGGCTTGGTGTTGCACAATTTGGGCCCAAATTACTTCTTTGGTTGTGTGCTTAATCAACGTCTGTGTTAAATGTTCCTACTGATTTTTCTTATGTATTATGCTTACATTTATGTTTTTTTCCCCTGATTCTTCTTATGTGCAGCTGGTGGTGTTGAATGGGAAGCATATTCATATATACGATTAAAACAACTGTTGTATTTGCTACCATTTGTAGCAGTTTGTATATTACATTTTGAAGGTTTTCTGGATGCACCCAATGTGTTTGATTAAATGCCAACGGTTAGTATCAATCTTCGGAGATTCTATATCTTATCTCTTATAAATATTATTCTATCTTTTGTTGTCTAATTTTGGTTTAGTAGACAAGATATGGTATCACTGAAGTAGTAATGTAGCTGTGAAATAGACTGAATGTCAACATATGGGAGTCATGTGAAGTGTGTATTTTTACTTCATACAAACTTCTAAATAGCTTTATTTTTTGTTGTCTATAAAATTATATAATTATATTAAATATTAATACAATCATAACCAATACAGCTCTTAAAAAGCTTAAAAATTGTGTTTGTTGATTTTTGTATTTATGTAGGTTGACAGAGATAAATAGTAAAGAGCTCAAATTGTTCATATCATTGTGTTCCTTGTGATTTACTGATTCTAACAAGGTAAGATTCATAGCTTTTCATGCTTTAATCTTCAAGAAAATGGAGTTTTTGTGTTAGTTTTCATAAAAGTGTAAATTTGTGTCAAAACAAGTGATTTAAGTGTTGTTATGGTCAAATTGTTGTGGGTTTTGAGTCTATATCAAGTAGTGAACAAGTTGTGGTCGATTTTGGTGTTTAAAACGAGCTCTAGATCGAGATTTGAGGATTTCATCGTGAAGTCCGTAGCTTTTGTTCAGTTTCTGATGAAGATGAACACACTCGGCCGACAGTCGGTCGACAGTCGACCGACTGAGGTAGTGGACTGACCGATTTACAGACAACCGACCGACTGACGAGTGAACCGACCGATTGAGTTTGACTTTCGGCCGATTGTAGAAATACCAAATAAGTCGACCGACTAGTAAAGTCAGTCGACCGACTGTAAGAGTCAGTCGACCGACTGAGTGTCCAGGGCAGAATATTTTACCTAAGTGTTGATTTTTAGCCGTTATGCTGTCCGTTTGTATTTTGATGTTTATGATGTAAATTTTGAAAGTGCATAAGTGTTAAGCAGAAAATTTTTAGCGGACAGTTTTCTGACAAAATTTTCTGTATTGTGTTATTTGGTGTTTATGGACATAAACTAACTCGTGTGTATGTATTTCTCAGGAGAAAAGGAGAAAGAGAAGGTTCAGTGATTAGATAGCTGAACACCTTCTCGTTTGCTGGTAATCGGTGAGTGAGACTAACTGGAGAATATAGTATATAGTAGCATGTTATATTATGACTGCCATGCTTGTTAGATATACTTATTGTTGTGGATAGTTAGTACATTGTGATGACTGCATGTTGGTTGATGCTTGTCTGCTGAAGCCCAGTGCGTCCCTATTGTGTGGTGGCCTCGGTAGAAGAGATCAACCTGCGGGTTGGGTTCCTCATGTGGTGGCCTAGACAGCCGTGGTGTATATATATGTGAATGACGCGTTCGTCGCGTGTGGATTATGTATATACATACGGTGGTGGAGGAACTTCTGGTAAGCCCAGTCCGATCAGCTGGTGGTTAATGGTTTGGCCGAGCCGCCAGTCTCTCTGTAGACGGCACTTGGGTGATGTTTGTATGTTAGACTAAGTGACATGATTAGTATAACACTTCTGTATGCTATGGCCTGTAGTTAGTCGTACTCACTTAGCTTCATACTAATTCCCCTCCATCTCCTCCCTGCAGGTTGTTAGCTTTTGTAGATAGTGCTTTTGGGAGAAGACGGGCATGATGATGTTATGTTTGACAGGGTTAACTCTGATGTGGTTTTTTAGAATATGAACCGTGTACTTTTGAAAACGGAATGTATTTACGTCTCTTCCTGTTAATATGTAAATTGTTTTAATGACACGTGACATCGGCTTGTACAAATGTCGATATCGTATTTGATTAATATTATGCTTCCGCCACGTATTTATTATAAATAAAAAAAATATCGGTGTCACAATAATAAATTTAAGAATAAACATTAGTATGCATGAAATAAATAATGATTAATTGCATAAGTAAGCATAAATGTTAGATAACATAAATATAAATGTTAGTGAAGTTAATAAGAGTTAGATTATAGAAATATAATTCAGGCGGTATAACCGACCATAAATAACTTAAATAACATAAATATAAATGTTAGTGAAGTTAATAAAAGTTAGATTACAGAAATATAATTCAGGCGGTATAACCGACCATATATAACATAAATATAAATGTTAGTGAAGTTAATAAAAGTTAGATTACAGAAATATAATTCAGACGGTATAACCGGCCATATATAACTTAAATAACATAAATATAAATGTTAGTGAAGTTAGATTACAGAAATATAATTCAGGTGGTATAACCGACTATATATAACTTAAATAACATAAATATAAATGTTAGTGAAGTTAATAAAAGTTAAAGAATATCTTACCTTGATTAGTGACTTGTACTTACTTAGATAAACCTTGATTATACGGAGCACTTCGTGCTGATAACGTGTTATAATTTAGGAGTTTATAACTACCTTTAGTGGCCTATGCTTTAATTAAGAACTTGTAAATATATATATATATATTTGTATGTAAGAATAGAGAGGAAGTATACTCTGAGAATTATATGAGAAAATGATGGTATCTCTCACTTACATTCATGATGACAATTTATACTACTCAAATCACTGTACAACTCTATTCATCAAATAGTTAAATCACTGTACAACTCTATTCATCAAATAGTTTAATAGATATGTTGTTAGAAATTTGTCTCACAAATCTTTGACTTTTGAGACTTTAGAGATATGTAGAAATAAATATGTCAGGCACACAATGTATATTATAACAGATATAAAGTATTTCCGACAAGTTTTAAAACGGTATATGATATGTTTGGGTTTGTCGTGCCCATTTAAGTTTTAAATGAGTCCATTTTTAACCATGTATATGATATGTTTGGGATATAAATATTTGTCTATTGCTTTAAGAAAGTTTTGTCCTCAATTATTTCAGTTTGGTACATTGTTGATGGTGATATATGCTTGAGCAAAATCATGATCTCAAAAGGTTATTTGTAAACGCTTTCCCGTTTCTTTTATTTTTTACAAGGTTATTTGTAGTTTAATTTTGTATGCATATGTTCGTAAACATAGTGGTATTCATAATGGCTATGACGAAGGTAAATGGTTGGGAATATCATGATCTCAAAAGTGGATTGGCCTACTCATGAGTTTTTTTTTTAGCTAATCGGGAAAGAATATCTTGCGTTTAAATGATGTTTTAAATGGAAATCTTAATCTTAATCTTAAGGGATGTTTTTTTAGTATTGATGGGTCCATTTAATATAATTGTGTGTGTCCATTCATTTGTTTGAATGACCTTTGTTTTAGTTTTCATGGATATATAGTAGCATAATACTCTGCAATCATTATTTTTTGCCATTGTGTAGATCTTAATCTTCTCTAAATGAATTTTCAAATAAACCATACACTAAATGCATGTTGGTGTATGGTACAATAGTTTTCTTAAACTAGAATTAACGAAAACTTAAAATCCCTTTTACAAACAAGGTAAACAAGTTTAAACGCCATCCTATTGTGTGACACTTAAAAGTATTACGAAACTCATGATGGGATAAAGGTCACCTAACCGTTATGAGCAAGCTAATATGATTAAGGTAAATTTCGCATGCTTGTGGGATAAAGGTCACCTAACCACTTGTATGTTAAATTTACAAGTCTATACAAGTAGGACGACTTGATTTGGGAATCATGAACTTAGGGTCACCGAAGCATGAGGAACAAATAGGCGTTGATGGGATAAATATGCCATGCAAAAGGATTGCATGATCCCATACTCTAGAAGTTGCAAATGGATTGCAATTGTCATTTATTGACTACCTAGCTAAATCAAATTGCGGGATAAAGGTCACCTAACCGAAATTTGGTTTACCGTTGGATTCTAGAATTTAATAATTCAATTGGATTTAAAGGGTATTGATTGTTAAATTAAAATCGATACTTAAACGAACTTTGTAAATTTTGTAGATGGCCGCCAATAACAACAACATTCCAAAACGCACAAATCAACTTTAATAACCTATCATTGAGGTCCATCCTCGAAAAAGAAAATAACTCCCAATCCGTTTCATCTAAAGTACAAAAGATGAAAAGCCTCATTGATCGATTGCACCGTCTCAACTGTCCCGTGTCTAATGAATTAACCACGGACCTTATCCACAACTCTCTGTCAAAGAGGTTTGACACATGCGTGTTGAATTACATCATGAATGATTGAGTTTGCACATTTGTGTTTGCAGGTTTTAGAAAGATGATCAAAAAAAATTAATATGTCTCCTATGTGATGATGTCAGCAAGGAGAAAAAACGGAAATGACAATAATGCCTGATATATTTGTTAAACCTTTGAATTCACGAGTTATCAAATTGGTTGGATTTTATCGGTTCATATTTTAACGAGAGGCTGATTTATTGTTCTTATTGTAGGATTAATGTGCAAGGTACAACATATAACTATATAGCCAACTTCATTTGAGCCTTCGGGGTCACACATATATTTACCGAGACGTCAAATAAAATATATATATGATGTATATATATCACTCAAGTAACAAAATAGTAAATCGAAATTAATTCATTTATTATTCATATGAATAGTAAATGAAACGAAATTAATTAATTTACTATTCACATGAAAGCGAAAATTATTAATTATAAGTTACATAACATACCCCTAAAGTATTTGAGAAATACGACTTTTTAAAAATGATATTACAAACAAAGAAATCGAAAACAATATATTCTTTTGATTTGCTTTTTGCTACCAAACAAACAGAGTATATCATATATATATTTATATATATATGATTGTTGGGTTATGAGATCAGTAAGAGAGAAGAGAGGAAAAATAACATATTTATATTGCTTTCCTTTGATAAATCTCAACATACACATACAAAGTATTATCGATTAATGTATTAATATAATTGGATTATATTAATACGATATTTGAGTTTGGACTAGCATCCATTGATGGTCGTTTGAAGTGTAATGTGGACTATCCAAAGAGACGGTCATACTTTTGATCGTAAGTTTCTCTCCGTCTCATCAATTTCTCCAAGAAAGGTATATCGTTAACTCCTCTTTTGTTTTATATTCATGACAATTATTATGGTGTAATTGGATCATTGGGATAAATTAATCGTGTGCATGTTTCATTAAATATATGAATATATAATCTTGTAAATGTTTTTATAAAATAATAAAAGATTATTATTTTAACTATCCGCTACGTTAATCCGAAATTGATAAAAGTACACACGGTTTTCCAACACTATAATGTAGATGTTCCAATTGCTCCACTCCATTATGATAAAGGTAATATAGAGTTCGGCTTCTTTAACTTTGTTCTACTTCTTATTAAAAAGCGGGGATCTGGTCTGTAATTTTGGT
Organism: Rutidosis leptorrhynchoides; assembly: GCF_046630445.1. Classification (NCBI taxonomy): domain Eukaryota; kingdom Viridiplantae; phylum Streptophyta; class Magnoliopsida; order Asterales; family Asteraceae; genus Rutidosis; species Rutidosis leptorrhynchoides. The sequence goes on along the minus strand of NC_092335.1, from coordinate 47,436,934 downwards.
GTATCTCTATTCCGCGTTCTTTTTGTTTCGATGATGCAGTTATTGTTAAAACTTGGAATCAAAGAAGTGAATTAGTGTCGTGAACCTCCTAAATTGGTTTAGGATACTATTTGCATCCCTGTATTTTCTGAACACTTGACTTGAAATAGATTTGCAGCCCTGGGCAGGTTTTCTTTTCATTTATTAGTTGTTTGATTTATGTAGAATTTGTTGTTTATTTAGTAATAACTGTCGTTGGTTTGTTGATTGTGATGCAGTGGTCGTGCTTTGTAAAAAAAAATTTCGAAAATTCCTGACTCATATGTTGTATGCTTATGATATTCTCTTTGGGATATGGCTTGGTGTTGCACAATTTGGGCCCAAATTACTTCTTTGGTTGTGTGCTTAATCAACGTCTGTGTTAAATGTTCCTACTGATTTTTCTTATGTATTATGCTTACATTTATGTTTTTTTCCCCTGATTCTTCTTATGTGCTGCTGGTGGTGTTGAATGGAAGCATATTCATATATACGATTAAAACAACTGTTGTATTTGCTACCATTTGTAGCAGTTTGTATATTACATTTTGAAGGTTTTCTGGATGCACCCAATGTGTTTGATTAAATGCCAACGGTTAGTATCAATCTTCGGAGATTCTATATCTTATCTCTTATAAATATTATTCTATCTTTTGTTGTCTAATTTTGGTTTAGTAGACAAGATATGGTATCACTGAAGTAGTAATGTAGCTGTGAAATAGACTGAACTAGTTGTGTTCCCTCGCGTTGCGCCGGGGGTTCGATTTTTAATATATTTTATTGTGTTTAGTTTGTAAAATTATTTTGTGGCTAACGATCATGTCGTTGAAGCGCAACTCGAGTCGAACTAAAAGGTATAACCCGTCAAAGATTTAAATGTTATTTTACATCTCCGCGTTTCGCTATGGAACTGTCGACATTTAAAAAGTTAACGCAAAATCAACGTGTATGAAAAGTACCTCAAATATTTATCGTTTTTTAAAAAGCGTCCGTTTTGCCTATAGTTAGTGACATTGTGTTCCTAAAATTATTTCGAGTTTTACGATGTTGTCGGAAAAATTTAACTCGTTGCGAGCGAGAAGATATGATCTGTTGAATATTTGAGTGGAGTTTAGTTAAGATTTTTTATGAAAATAGTTAGTTGACACTTTACCCCCTGTTTGGGGGTCGGTTTTATTTTTTGACCAAAGTTGTGAGAGAGAGAGAGAGAGAGAGAGAGAGGGGGGGGTTTATTTGGCAAAGTGGAAGGGAAAAAAAAGCCAAATGACCAAAATACCCCTGGTACTATTGATGAATAGTGCTACAGGGTTTTATCTATTAGTTTTATATTGATAAATGTCATCATACGGGAGTCATGTGAAGTGTGTATTTTTACTTCATACAAACTTCTAAATAGATTTATTTTTTGTTGTGTATAAAATTATATAATTATATTAAATATTAATACAATCATAACCAATACAGCTCTTAAAAAGCTTAAAAAGTGTATTTGTTGATTTTTGTATTTATGTAGGTTGACAGAGATAAATAGTAAAGAGTATTTCGAGCAGCTTAGTGAAATGATAACAACTCAATGGCTTCAAAATCTTAGAGGTTAAATCTCTTTTGTTAATATGGGCAATTTTAGTTTGGGATAATGACTTTCTTAACTCGAGTAATACGATTTTGTTGTCTTCTTTTATCTTTTGACTGTCTTAAGTATCAAATTCCTGACTATAGTTGGGACTTTGACTAAAATAAGGTAACCCCAACCATTTAGTTTGTCCAGGTTTAGATATTTCAATAGTTACAGAAATCTTTGAAAGCATAAAAGCTTAAAGTTACTTTTATAAATTGTCTAAAATTTGTGCATTTAGGATGATAGAGAACTCCAAGCCAAACTAATTGAAGTGGGGTTGTTTATAGATAGCTAATTTTTTTTTCTTCATAAATTTTAAGTTTTTCTATTCAAATTTGACACTTTTATAATTGTTTCCTCTCTTTTAGTTTTAAGAACGTGCTTGGTTATGCACGATGAGTACATGTTAAGGGAACTGGTCCCAAACCTGAACGTGAATTCAGGTGTTCAAAGTCGTCTACTGGTGGTAAATCTCTACATAAGAGTACACATATTCCACCTCCATCAAGAGGTAATTTTAATATTGTCAACTATGCCATTTTATATTTTATTCTAAATGGTAATAGACTTGTATTTGGAGGACTGTGAGTTTTAGTTTTGTAAGTAAGGTTAGATTAAAAAAATTAAAATTGATCTTTCAATGCTATAGAGAGAACTCACATCTTACACTTAAATAATTTGAAATGTGGTATATGGATTATGTACTTATGTGGTTTATGAGTTTATGTCTTCAATATGTCATCTTTGTGCTATAATATATTGTTGAACAAATGGGCTTTTTTGAACAGTGCCAACATTGTGCTTATGAAACTGCTTTGAACATTAGCTGAAAGAGTGGTGCCTATTAAGGTTTGCATCTCCATTTATACTTGCAGTGTAAGTTTATCTACTGCAATTCTAAAGTTGCATCTTTGTGAGTGTGAAATTACCTTAAAAAGATATTATAATTTATTTTGAAATAGTTTTCATTTTTATTTCTAGCTTTGGTGATGAGGCGAAAAAAGAGTAACAAAGACCATTACTTGTATTACCTTTGAATGATATTACTGTAGTGGTTGCATATAAGAGGGTTATATGATGACTTCCAGATTATATGATGCTCCTCAAATTCTTTAGTGCTAATATACTTCGATAAATGAATTATTCACATTGTTATAATGAAGTTTAGTATAGTTAATGGTGAATTGATTGTTGATTAATTAATTATTGATGTAAAATCTAAGTGTATTATAACTGGTCACGTTCGGAAAAATATAGTGCAAGTCACAACCTATATATGTTAATTTGGTTTGATAATATATGTTTGATTTTGCTAAGCGTCCGTTAAAGTTGTCATTAACACGCTTTAAATCGTCGTATGTTGCCGCTATCTATTACTTTTAAAATAGTTAGTGTAAAAAACTTTTTATAAAACAATACCTAATACATACTTGGCATATGGTAAAAATTAAAACTTAGACACCGATCTTAGAATATTAAACTTTTCTAAAGTGATCACTGAAGTTCATTACAGTGTTTTGAGAATATTCCTAAACCAACAAGTAGTTCGTTTATATTGATCATAATTTTTATATAATTAAGTAATTATTTTAGGGAAACAATTGTTTGATTATTTATCTATTACTTTGTAGCAGTATTATGAAAATTCATCCAAATGATGACTCGGTGGGATCATTGGCTCCTTCTTTGACGCCATCTTCAAACCAAATTGACTAATGGTTTAAGGACGTGAGTTGTGTTGGATGTAATGACACATATTAATGATGTGAATAAATTTATTAACACATATTATCAAATTTTTGATGATGTGTTTCATGACCCGTCCTAATCCATCTGGACGAATACATTACATTTGATTACATCGCGAGGTACTTGACCTCTATATGATACATTTTACAAACATTACATTCGTTTTTAAAAGACAAACTTTCGTTTCATTGAAAGTTGACGGCATGCATACCATTTCATAATATATTCAACTATAATTGACTTAATAATAATCTTGATGAACTCGACGACTCGAATGCAACGTCTTTTGAAATAGGTAATGAATGACTCCAAGTAATATCTCTAATATGAGCAAATGCACAGCGGAAGATTTCTTTCATACCTGAGAATAAACATGCTTTAAAGTGTCAACCAAAAGGTTGGTGAGTTCATTAGTTTATCATAATCAATCATTTTCATCATTTTAATAGACCACAAGATTTTCATTTCCATTTCTCATAAATATACGTCCCATGCATAGAGACAAAATCATTCATATTGTCATAACCCGACCTTAACCATAAGGACGAATACAATAACATATGATTTCATCGCGAGGTATTGACCTCTATATGCGACATTTTTCAAAAACTGCATTCGTTTTTACAATACAAACCATAGCTTTTATTACAAATACAAGGTTTAAACAACTTAATAATGATTATCGTTTAGCGATAATCTTAGACTTACAAACTTTACATGTGATAATAACAATACGACCTCCAACATATTTTACATTACAAATCCTCCGATATGCAGTTTTATTTTTGACACAAATATGCATACTCAAGATCTTGCTTAAATTCAACATGTTGCAGCGGAAGCTTTTAGTTATCACCTGAGAATAAACATGCTTAAAACGTCAACATAAAGTTGGTGAGATATAGGTTTAATGCCGGCAGCGTTATAAATATAGACCACAAGATTTCATATATAAACGTTTTAATAAAAATATTCTAAGTTGTTGAGCACTTGATAACCATACTTAACATTTAATCAACGTCGCATATTCCCTTTATTATGAAATCTTACTACACCGTACCAAGTGTAGTCACCGAAACGAAGTACTGTGCAACCGTTGAATACTGGTCGTCCAGTCCGGTTGGGGTTGTCAGGCCCGATAGATCTATCAACAGGATTCGCGTTTACAATACCTCATGTAAATAATAGTTACCAAGTTACAGGGAAGTATGCCAGTGGTACAACTCAACGTAGAATATATATTTTTAATCATTTGTGTCCATGATGTCTGCAGCGTGGTATACGAAATAGCTTATATTTTAGCAGAAAATACTATTAAATACGATACAATTTTACACAAGATATTTATTTATTTATAGAATGGATATACTTAAACCTTGCTACAACACTTATAGGCAGTGTACCTAATCGTACAGTAGTGTAGTTTTTAGTAAGTCCGGTTCGTTCCACAGGGAATCTTTTTAAACAAAGTTTAACGCTATATTAGTTTACTTTTATAAAAATACAAATATATATATAAGTAATATTTTTATTATAAAGAGGGGTTTTTACCGTTTAATGACCGGTTTGTCGATTTTAAAACTTTAGTCTCAGTTAAAACCAAATGTAAAATATTAAAAATGAATACAAGACTTAAATTAAAGCATAAAGTAAATAACGATAATGAAATTGCGAATAATAAAAGTGCGATAAAATAAACTTGCGATAATTAAAAAGTACGATAATTAAAAGTGCAATTAAATACAATAATAATAAAAATGCGATAATTAGAAGTGCAATTAAATATAAAATAAAGGAAATTAAATATGAAATAAAAGAATTATGCTTATTTAAACTTCCGTAATCATGATGTTTGACGTGTTGATTTTAGTTTTATGCCCATGGGTTAATTGTCCTTTGTCCTGGATTATTTAATATGTCCGTCTGGTTTTTGTCCATAACAGTCCATCAGTCATAAATATAAAGTGCGAGTGTCCTCGTCAAATTATCCTTATACCCGAAGTTAAATATTCCAACTAATTGGGGACTTAAACTGTAACAAGATTTTAATACTTTGTTTAATAATTACACCAGGATGTCGACTGAGTGTAACCCAAGGTTTTAATATTTTGTTATCAATTATACCAAGTGTCCTTGTACATAATTTCACCCATGTTTTAATTATTCTAGTGGCTATTAATCCATTCCCGTGTCCGGTTAAATGAACGATTATTCGTACATATAAATACCCCGCCCATCGTGTCCGATTGAGTGTATATGGTAATTTATAGGGACGCCCAATTGTAAATCTTTATATTAACATTAACAAACTATCATTTAGTTAAACAAATATAAAGCCCATTAATAGCTCATAGTCTAATTTTCACAAGTGTCGTTCTTTTGTCCAAACCCCAATTATGGTACAAAGCCTAATTACCCAATTTTAGTAATTAGCCCAACATCATGATTATTTCGGATTAAATAAGCATAATAATAACTTAGCTACGAGACATTAATGTAAAAAGGTTGAACATAACTTACAATGATTAAAAATAGCGTAGCGTTACACGGACAGAATTTCGACTTACACCCTTACAATATTCGCTAACATACCCTTATTATTAGAATTATAATTAAAATTAAAATTAAAATATAAATTATAAATATATATTTTACGTATATATGGAGAGAAGAGAAAGATGGATATGTTTTTGGTGCACCAAAGCTCGATTTTTATAGGCATGTGGGCTGGAACTGGGGCTCATGCGATCGCATGGATTTTTGCCTTCCAGGCCATGCGATCGCATGGCCAGCTGGGGAGGCTCATTTTTGGTTGTTTTCTTCTGCCGACGGTTTTATAAATAATATAATATATTAAATAATTATAAGAATTATTTAAATATTATATTATATTTATGTGCATAGTTGACTTGTAATTTTTAGTCCGTTGCGTCGAGCGTTGAGAGTTGACTCTGGTCCCGGTTCCGGATTTTCGAACGTCCTTGCGTACAATTTAATATCTTGTACTTTGCGTTTTGAATCTTGTACTCTTGTAATTTCGAGACGTTTCTTATCAATAATTGGAACCTCTTTGATTGTATTTTGTACTTTTGAGCTTTTTGGTCGTTTGCGTCTTTAATTCGTCGAATCTGTCTTTTGTCTTCACCTTTTATTATTTAAACGAATATCACTTGTAAATAGAACAATTGCAACTAAAAGCTTGTCTTTCTTGAGGAATAATGCTATGAAATATATGTTCGTTTTTAGCATTATCAAATATTCCCACACTTGAGCGTTGCTTGTCCTCAAGCAATATCGTCTTGAAATACTAGAATCACTTCTTTATTCTTCACACTTTATACATCAGTGATTTCTATACGGCGGTATAAACAATGATAGTAACGATAGAACCATGGTTAAAGATGGGTGTGTCATCCACAGTTGCCTCGGGTTTAGGTCAACGACACTTGCAATCAAATAGCCGATTTACTTTCGGTTTCCAAAGCAAAGTGCACATTTGAAAGGCGGTTTACAGTCCCACATGACTATGAAAATGTAGATCCTTAAGGAAATTGGATCTTTATGAAAATATTTGATCTTTTGAAAATTCAATCTAGCTTTTACCCTAGATAAGTTTTCCGGAATAACCCTTCACCGGTGTTTGCAAAATATTTTTGTGGGTTTGGTGGGTTTCAGATTTGAAAATTTTAGCTCAAAACTTGCGGTTTTGTGTCACCCACTTGCTAACCTTGTATTTGGAAAGCAACACGTCCAGTTTACTTGTCCCGTATATTACCTTTCGATAAACTACCGTCCGGTTGTAAAGGAAAGCGTTGAACAAGCAACTGTTAAGGCAATGTCCCCTGACATGCTTTTAATTATGGTCTATAACGTGTCGGATGCAATTACTATCCTTGGTAGGAGCAATAGTAAAGCTCACCCTTATGATTTTTCGGTCTGGCACAAGGTCCTGTCTTTGACCACTATGCAACCACCGTTCTTACGGTTGACACCCGATTTGGTTCAGGTGACCTAATGAATTCCAGGTGAATTCCTAGGATTTTACGTTCAATGGTAATGAACGCATTGAAAATGGGTTTTCAGAAAACAAATCGGTTTGTAATCTTGATCAAAATATTTTCTCGTTCAAGCTCGAGTTTAGATATCATTGAATTCCATGAGTTTGAATTCTCAATCTTTAAGGTCAATCTCTAGGATTGAGTAATATCAGGCTTAAAAGCTGATTTTTAATCTTTAAGGAGATTATCCTTTCTGGAGATCTGATTCATTAGTCTTATCAAGCTAATTTACATGGTGCCCCCCCATTGTACGAGATAAATCCTTCTCATGGTTAGGATAAATCTGACCACTTGGCGACCCTGTTTAATGCTGAGGTCCGTGGATTTCCTGCTGATTTTAGTGATGACTTTTCTAGATTTTTCGTCAACCTACAGCTGGTCTGGACGACAACTTCTTGACCTAAATCAAGAAGCGCGTGTCTTTTTCGGAAGACTTTACTTCCTTTTAATGATGGAATTGATTCATCGTGTAGATCCATCTCTTCTTTTCTTTCATCGGGTAAAATGGTTTAGTTTAGTCCAAAGCAAAAGTATTTTCAGTTATTTGTTACAGATATATGTGACATATGTTTAAGATAACTTGGTAAATTTTCCCACACTTGGCTTTTATTTTCCTTTTTATCGTCCTCTATTCCATTTTAAATGAATTTCAACATTTTGGTTTGTTTCTCAATTTATGTCCTTTCCGAGGTTACAATAATTTCGGTGTTAACACCTAGTTTTATCGTTCATAAATATGTATAAACATGATTTTGAGTTCATTTAATTGAAAATTTTGAAAATTTTTACTAGAATTGGGTAGTCAGTATATAAGACTAGGGCTGTTCTTTATTATCAGAGAGCACTAGATTCTAATACTACTACTACGTTACTAGTATTTTTAATGGTAACCAAGTGTATAAAGATAAAAATTTTAAAAATCCGAAAAAATTTAACCCCTTCCCACACTTAAGATCTTGCAATGCCCTCATTTGCAAGAAATCAGTACAATTTAAATTATTGAGGGTGATTAGCGTAGAAATGATTAAATTTTACCAAAGTTTCCAAATATATTGGCGTTTGTTTGCTGAATGATAAATGGTGCATAGCATTTGTTCATTTCGTCTGTTGTTACATCACATTTATTTGTCATCTTGTCGTCAAAATTAGTAGCTTTTGCTGAACTTAATGCCAGTCTTTGAAAATGAACTGTTTTACCCTGATATGATAGCTGGCTCATGATTTGGTGCTGATGCTGGTCGTCTAGATGATGATGCTCCTGAACCTCCAGTATCGGCTCTCTGTAAAACACATTAAACACAAAAATTGTGCATCCAAATATGCATTAGTGTTAGCAGAATAACAACTTAAAACAATCACTATAGCATGTTAAATCAAAATTAAACTTATACACATTTTCACAATTTTTCACAATTCTACACTTTTCAAATAAGCACATATGAAAATGTATACAAAATTCATAAGCATTTAACTCAAATAACATGTCAAAATATTCATTATTAATAATTAAACAAGTCTCAAATGGCAAATATATCAAATTAATCAAGTTCATGAATTTTGGACTTAAAAAGTCCACTTTAATCTCCAAAAATCATGTTTAGGATTATTATTTGGATCATTTAACTATCTAAACATGTTACACTACTCAATTTAGCAATAATTCATGACAAAAATCGGCCATAACCTGTTTATATCAAAAAGCCCCAAATTGCTCAAGAACACAAACCCTAGATTTCTAAAAATTTTGAAGTTTTTGGCTTCAAATCATGTTAAATAGCATCAATCTAGGTTATACATGCATAAAATACTAACAATTTAACACTAATTACACTAGAAATTAACAAAATTGCATTAGGTAAAAAAATTGGTAATTATCACAAAAACTAGAAATTTATAGAGTTTAGGAGTGTAATTTTTACCAATTTGCTGAAGAATGAGAGTCTAGGCATGATTAGAGCAAGAAAAATGACGAATTACGGTGAATTTTGGTGAAATTTGGTGAATATTTGAGAGTATTTTCAGGTATGTGTGTGTGTTGTGGTGTAGAAGCAGACTCGCTGAGAGTTTTTGATCTGGCCAGTTTTCCAGCCTCATGCGATCGCATGAGGTTGGTGTGTAAACCCCATGCGATCGCATGGGGTGCCGGCTACAGTGTTTCAGCTTTTTTTTTTTTTTTTTTTATTTTTTAAAACCTTATGCTTTATAAAACTTATAATTAATTAAATTTTAAAAATTTTGTTTTCCTTTAGGAGCGAGGGCGTTTCGGATCGTTGTCCTAGTCTGTCCCTCGACAAAATTTTAAAATTTGTCAAATCAAAGCGCGGTTTTTAAAAGTAAAGATTTTTGGTTTTTTTTTTTTTTTTTAATGTTTTTGGCATACTTTAATTCAATAAGATTAAAAATAATGATAATAAAAGTTCTCGTCCCTTCCTCGGGTAAAGCAATTTCGGTTCAAAGACCTAGTCTTCAACTTACGAAGAAATTTAAAAATCTTATTTTTAACTTAATGAGATAAAGTAAATTTTTTTTGTTTTTAAATTCTCACAACTTAAATATAAAATTCAAAATTAATATTAAAAATTCACACCAAACTTAAAATTTGAAATGCATAAAATAAAAAATTCATATTTTAAAAATTAAAATTTCACACCAAACTTAATTTAAAAATTCAAATATTTACAATTTTAAAAATATTGTTTTTACAAAGTTTACAATATTAATTTAAGATTTAAATATTAATTTTAAAAACATGGTAAAAATAAAATTAAAAATCTTTTTGGCTTTCTTTCCCACTTTAATCAATCAAATATTATCAAAAATATGCGCCCCTCTTTTCGGTAAAGTAATTTCGGTTCCAAGACCTAATTTAACTCATGACGAATTTTTGAAATATTTTGGGTTGATTGATTAAAGATATTTATACCTTAAGAATAAACGTTAAATTTCGCAGTGATGTAATAAATTTTTGAATGATATCAATAATTTCGGTCGCAAAACCTAATTTTATTCAATACCAATTTAATACTTTTAAGCGAAAAAATTAGCGTTTATTATCAAAAGGTTTAAAAATAAAAATAAATAAAATAAAAACTGTACAAACATACCTGTGAAATAGATTTCTTAGTTATATGATCTATCCCATTCATAAGATAGTCGGTTTAATTGGTTTTCCATAGCTACATAGGCGTAACCTTTAGCATTCAGTGTCTTTTCTTCTAAACATATGAACGGTCCGTCTCTGCATAAAGTAACAAATTCGGTATTTGAATAGGTTTGATTATTTGAACATTTACCTCCATGTGACCATTTTTCGCATTTGTGACATCTTTCTAGGTGTCGTGCTCTTCTTTTCGCTGCGGATTTTGATTTTCCTTTACCAAATTGTAATTTATTATCTTCGCATCTGGATTCTTTTCTAACTCCGTCCATTCTTTCTCTGATTACTGATACTAATTCACTCGGTAATATGTCATTATTACGTTTAGTGATCAAAGCGTGTAGCATTAGACCATGGTTTAGTTCACAAGCAGTCTTCATTTTGTAAAAACCTAAAAAAAAATAAAAATTCAGAATGGGAGGAGAAGACTAGTTCTTTAGGGTCTGCTAGGAAAAGACCATTCGGGTTCCATTTTCAAGAACTACACGAAAATAGACAATCTAACTCTAACAAAAATACATATTATCCTTTAAAGACTTGATTCTCCCCACACTTAGTTAGCTGTGGTATCGAAATTGTGATTAACTTCATTGTCGAATTCCATCGGACTATCTATGTAGTGTTTAACTCTGTGACCATTAACTTTAAATTCAATCCCATTTGAATTTATTAATTCTATCGTTCCGTATGGGAAAACTCTTTTGACTATGAATGGTCCAGACCATCTTGATTTCAATTTTCCAGGAAATAGCTTGAATCGTGAATTGAAAAGAAGAACTCTGTCTCCTTCTTTAAATTCTTTTGAACTTCTGATTTTTTTATCATGCCATTTCTTCGTTCTTTCCTTATAGATTAACGAATTTTCGTATGCTTCATGTCTTAATTCTTCTAATTCGTTTAGTTGACTTAATCGTAGACGTCCAGCTTCATGTAAATCAAGATTACATGTTTTCAAAGCCCAAAATGCTTTGTGTTCAATTTCTACTGGAAGATGACATGCTTTTCCATAAACAAGTCTAAAAGGTGTGGTTCCAATTGGAGTTTTGTAGGCTGTTCTAAAAGCCCAGAGTGCATCCTCCAATTTAATGGACCATTCCTTCGGATTTGATCCTACGGTTTTCTCTAGAATACGTTTTAAGGCTCGGTTGGTATTTTTAACTTGTCCACTTGTTTGTGGATGATATGCGGTGGAGATTTTATGAGTTACTCCATATCTTTTAAGAACTTTCTCAAGTTGATTATTACAGAAATGAGTACCCCGATCACTTATTAAAGCTTTCGGTGTTCCAAACCTTGCAAAAAGACGTTTTAAAAAATTGACTACAACTCGTGCATCGTTAGTTGGGAGAGCTTGTGCTTCCGCCCATTTAGATACATAATCAATGGCTACGAGTATATATAGATTATTATGAGATTTTGGAAATGGACCCATAAAGTCAATACCCCAAATGTCAAATACTTCACATACTTGGATGACATTTTGTGGCATTTCATCACGTTGACTTATTTTTCCGGCCCTTTGACAAGCATCACAGGATTTGCAAAGAAGGTGTGCGTCTTTGTAAATTGTAGGCCAATAGAATCCAGCTTCATAAACTTTTCTAGCTGTTAGTTGAGGCCCATAATGCCCTCCTGTTGGTCCTGTGTGACAATGGTTTAATATTTTACTAGCTTCATCTCCAAATACACATCAGCGTATTATTCCATCGGGACAACTTTTAAACAGATGTGGATCTTCCCAAAAATAGTGTTTTATATCACTGAAGAATTTCTTTCGTCTTTGGTACGATAATCCTTTTTCAAGGAATCCACATACTAAATAATTTGCATAGTCTGCAAACCATGGGATTTCTGTATAATCTATCTTCAATAGATATTCATCAGGAAAGTTGTCTTGTATGGCTGATTCATTTAGAACTTCTAATTCGGGATTTTCAAGACGAGAAAGATGATCAGCGGCGAGATTTTCTGCTCCTCTTTTATCTCGGATTTCAATATCAAACTCTTGTAAGAGTAAGATCCAACGGATTAATCTTGGTTTAGCATCTTGTTTTGAAAATAGGTATCTAAGAGCAGAATGGTCGGTATAGACCACCGTTTTTGCTAGAACGAGATATGATCGAAATTTGTCAAAAGCAAAGACAATAGCAAGGAGTTCTTTTTCAGTAGTTGTATAGTTCGTTTGTGCTCCTTGTAATGTCTTACTAGCATAATATATAGGTTGAAATCGTTTTTCAATCCTTTGTCCTAAAACGGCTCCCATTGCAAAATCACTTGCATCGCACATTAGTTCAAATGGTAGATTCCAATTTGGTGTTATCATGATCGGTGCATTAGTGAGTTTCTCTTTAAGAATATTAAAAGATTTGATACACTCATCTGAAAAGATGAATGGAGCATCCTTTTCTAGGAGTTTATTCATAGGAGTGGCAATTTTAGAAAAATCTTTTATGAAACGTCGGTAAAAACCGGCATGCCCTAGAAAACTCCTAATTCCTCTAACATTGGTGGGATGTGGAAGTTTAGCAATTACATCTACTTTAGCTCTATCCACTTCAATTCCTTCTTTTGAAATTTTATGTCCAAGAACGATGCCTTCTTTAACGATGAAATGGCATTTCTCCCAATTAAGTACTAGATTTGATTGTTCGCATCTAAGAAGCATTCGTTCCAGATTAACTAGACATGATTCAAATGTATCACCGAAGACTGAAAAGTCATCCATGAAAACTTCCATGCATTCTTCTATCATGTCGTGAAAAATCGCCATCATACACCTTTGAAAGGTTGCAGGGGCGTTGCAAAGTCCAAATGGCATGCGTTTGTAAGCAAAAGTACCATAAGGGCACGTGAATGTGGTTTTCTCTTGATCTTCGGGTGCTATTGGAATTTGAAAATATCCGAAAAATCCATCTAGAAAATAATAGTAACTATTTCCGGCTAATCTTTCCAACATTTGATCTATGAAAGGTAAGGAAAAGTGATCTTTTCTGGTGGCGTCATTTAATTTTCTATAATCAATACATACACGCCATCCTGTTACGGTTCTAGTAGGAATAAGCTCATTTTTCTCATTTGTAATGACAGTCATGCCACCCTTCTTAGGCACGCATTGAACTGGGCTTACCCATGGACTATCAGAGATTGGATAAATTAGACCTGCATCTAGCAGTTTAATAATCTCTTTCTTAACTACATCTTGCATATTAGGATTTAGTCTTCGTTGGCGTTGCACATACGTTTTATGACCTTCTTCCATAAGGATTTTATGTGTGCAATACGAAGGACTTATTCCTTTAATATCATGAATCTTCCATGCAATGGCTGGTTTATGAGCTTTCAACACAGAAATGAGTTGTGATTTCTCATTTTCAGTAAGAGAAGACGATATTATTACAGGTAATTCAGATTCACCATGTAAATAAGCGTATTCCAAATGCTTTGGAAGTGGCTTTAACTCTAATTTCAGAGGTTCTTCTATCGATGATTTATATCGATATTTGTCTTCTTCTTTTAGCATTTGAATTTCTTCTGTTGTTGGTTCATATCCATTAGCTATAAGTGTAGCTAACATTTCAGCTTCATCAATTGGTTCATTACTTTCTCCTAAAGAACATTCTCCTGTTCCTTGTAATTCTGGAAATTCTTCTAATAATTCTGCATGTGCATCTATAGTTTGAATATAATAACATGTATCATCTGCAGATTGTGGTTGTTGCATTGCTCTATCAACTGAAAAGGTAACACTCTCATCCTCTATACTTAGGGTCAATTTCTTACCGAACACGTCTATCATTGCTTTAGCCGTGTTTAAGAATGGTCTTCCTAATATGAGAGGAACTTGAGAATCTTCTTCCATGTCCAAAACAACAAAATCTACTGGAAATACTAAAGTACCAACTTTAACTAGCATGTTCTCCATTATCCCTCTAGGATATTTTATTGATCTATCGGCTAGTTGTATGCTTATTCTGGTTGGTTTCAATTCTCCAAGGTCTAGTTTAGCGTACAGTGAATATGGCATTAAATTTATACTAGCACCTAAGTCTGCCAATGCTTCTATTGAACTAAGACTACCCAGAAAACATGGAATTGTGAAACTTCCTGGATCAGATAGTTTTTCTGGTATCTTATTCAACAGCACTGCTGAACAATTAGCATTCATAGTAACAGCCGAGAGTTCTTCCATTTTCTTTCTATTTGAGATTAGATCTTTCAAGAATTTAGCATATCTAGGCATTCCTGAAATCACATCAATGAAAGGAAGATTTACATTTATCTGTTTAAACATATCCAAAAATTTGGATTGCTCGGCTTCAAGTTTCTCTTTCTTCATTTTACTCGGGTAAGGAAGTGGTGGTTGGTATGGTTTAACATAAGGTTTATTCTTAACTGTGTTATCTTCATTAACCTTTTCAACTACCGGTTCCTTTTCCTTATCTTGATCAGGTTGTGGTTCTTGTGGAGTAGGAATAGCTTCATCAGAAGTTACAGGTATTTCAGGTGGTTTAAGTGTTGTACCACTTCTTGTGGTAATGGCTTTAGCTGTTTCATTCCGGGGGTTAGCATTTGTATCACTAGGTAGACTTCCCGGTTTTCTTTCACCTATTAACCTTTCTAGGTTACTTACTTCTTGTTCCAGATTTTGAATAGAAGCTTGTTGATTTCTAAATGCTTGAGCATTTTGTTCATTGATTTGTTTCTGAGATGTGAAAAACTGTGTTTGAGTTTCAACTAGCTTCGTCATCATATCTTCTAAATTCGGCTTTTTATCATCGGTTTGTTGTGGTGGTTTGTTTTGAAAATTAGGTCTTTGCTGATTGTAAGTATTATTGGATACTTGTTGATTGCTAGGACCTTGTTGGTTGTTGTATGGAATATTTCAGTAATAATTCTGGTTTTGATTGTAAATCGGTCTTGGCGGTTGATAATTATTCTGATAATTATTTCCAGGCCTTTGGTTTATGTATGAAATATTCTCTCTTTGTTCCATTGTTAATTCAATACTGAGACAATCTTTTGTCAAATGTGGTCCTCCACACTGCTCACAACTAATTCGTATTGAGTGAATATCCTTAGTCATCTTTTCCATTCGTCTTTCCACAGCATCTATCTTTGCAGAAATAGAATCTAAGTCATGGCTAGAATTGGCTCTAGCTGCTTTAGATGATCTAATGATATCTTTTTCTTGGTGCCACTCATGTGAGTGGGAAGCAGTGTTATCAATAATTTTGTAAGCATCAGTTTCGGTTTTCTTCATAATAGAACCACCAGCTGCTATATCTATGTCTTTCGTTGTAGTGATGTCGCATCCTTGGTAGAATATTTGTACTATTTGACAGGTGTCTAAACCATGTTGCGGACATCCTCTTAACAACTTTCCGTATCTTGTCCATGCCTCATATAGAGTTTCATTTGGCTTCTGTGTAAACGTAACAATTTCTGCTTGAAGTCTTACGGCTTTAGATGCCGGAAAGAATTGTTTAAGAAATTTGTCAACTAAAACATCCCATGTATCAATTGCCCCTTCAGGTAACGATTCCAACCAATCTTTGGCTTCTCCCTTTAAAGTCCAGGGAAATAACATGAGATATATCTGTTCATCCTCCACTTCTCGGATTTTAAATAGTGTGCAGATCCTATTAAAGGTACGTAGATGTTCATTTGGATCTTCCTTCGGCGCACCACTAAATTGGCATTGATTAGTCACCATGTGTAGAATTTGTCCTTTGATTTCATAATCTGGCGCATTAATGTCTGGATGAGTAATTGCGTGACCTTGTCCAGTGCGTTTAGCTCTCATTCGGTCTTCCATACTTAAAGGTTCCAGATTCTCCATAATTGAATTTATTGAATCGGAATCACTAGAGGATTCTGATTTAATGGTTCGTTCCTCAACAATCTCTGTTTGAATGATTGGTGGTTCCGGAGGAAAGTTTAGTGGTTCAGGATCTACGAACCGTTCCTGAATATTCTCCGGATTCTCAATTGTGAGGTCGGGTTCAAAAAATGGATTATCGGAAATTTGAACTGAAGTACTTGGTTGACTGGATGACGATTCTAAAGAAAAATCAACGGCAGTTATATTTGCTAAATGTCTTGATCTAGTTACAGGTGGTGAACGTACAAAAGGTGGTGATCGTCTTGCTCGGTGCATTCACTGAATATCCTATTAGTTTTAAAAAGGAAAGAAAAATTATAATAAGTTATCCAATCAATAGACTTTTCTGATTTTGCCCACGTTTCGAATAGCCAAAAGATGCAGCAGAGGGGCAGGATTCGTTTGGTCTCAATATAATTGAGGACTGTTTGGCTCCAATAACCCGGTCCACGTACAAATCCAACTATTACTACGAACCAGAAAATTTTGATGTCTATCAATTTAACCACTCAAAATAAATTTTCGTAATTTTAAGAAATTTAGATAAGAAGTAGAATAAAAATCTATGTCCTAAAACTAGAATAGCGAGAAATAAGAAAGAAAAAGAGTTCGTCGAAAAAGGTAGAAAAAGAAAAATGGTTGAAAAATAAAAGGTGACGGAAAAATAAAAGAAACTTATAAAACTTAAAAATACTTGACTAACCTAACCTTATTACTACAACTAACTTAAAATTATAATCGCAAATTGAAATTACTAATTGGAATGATAATTGATACATAGGTAAAAGTCGTCTAAAAATATTAAAGCTTACAAGAAAAACTAAATCCCAAATGGAAATAACTTAAAAAGAAACTAAAACTTAAAAAGGTGTCGCAAAATTCTAAAGTACCTAAATCTTAGTCTAGAGAAAAAGCACTTAGGGAATTCTACGGCAAAGCCTAAAAATCTAGGAGTAAAAATGACTATGGCAAAAACTATGACTTAAAACTAAATACGAGCGAAAAATACAAAAATTACGCTAAAAGAGTACAAAATATAAAAATATACTAAAAATTGTAAAAAGTATAATTTTTATAAAAATATTATTTTTATATTATTTATTTTATAAAAATATTAATTTTAAAATTTAATTAAACTAAATAAACTAAATATATAAATTAAATAATAAAACTAAACTTAATTAATATTAAATATAAAACTAAATAGGGTTTCATAATTATAATAATAAATAATACCCGTAATTAATGCTGATTCAGGGCTACAGTTGGCGTGTCAGCAGGGCTCATGCGATCGCATGGGCTAGGGTTTCGGGCCAAGAGCTGGGCTGCTACAGTGTTCGGGCCGAATTAATTATATTTTTTTTTTCTGTTTTTGCTGTAAAATATAAAATATATTTATTAATTAAATAAAACTTATATTTTTACAAACTAAAAAAAATAGAAATAAATAAACTTTATAAAACTTAAATATTTATCAAACTCCTAAAAATATTTATATTTTTGTATTTCTTTTTATATTTTCGAATATTTAAAACGTATTTTTATAAAAACGAATTTTAATAAAAGTAAACTAAAAATCTTTTTTTTTTATATTAGCGTTGCGCTTCCGGCGTTTAAGAGCCTCCCCGGCAGCGGCGCCAAAAATACTTGATGTCTGCAGCGTGGTATACGAAATAGCTTATATTTTAGCAAAAAATACTATTAAATACGATACAATTTTACACAAGATATTTATTTATTTATAGAATGGATATACTTAAACCTTGCTACAACACTTATAGGCAGTGTACCTAATCGTACAGTAGTGTAGTTTTTAGTAAGTCCGGTTCGTTTCACAGGGAATCTTTTTAAACAAAGCTTAACGCTATATTAGTTTACTTTTATAAAAATACAAATATATATATATATATATAAGTAATATTTTTATTATAAAGGGGGGTTTTTACCGTTTAATGACCGGTTTGTCGATTTTAAAACTTTAGTCGCAGTTAAAACCAAATGTAAAATATTAAAAATGAATACAAGACTTAAATTAAAGCATAAAGTAAATAACGATAATGAAATTGCGAATAATAAAAGTGCGATAAAATAAACTTGCGATAATTAAAAAGTACGATAATTAAAAGTGCAATTAAATACAATAATAATAAAAATGCGATAATTAGAAGTGCAATTAAATATAAAATAAAGAAAATTAAATATGAAATAAAAGAATTATGCTTATTTAAACTTCCGTAATCATGATGTTTGACGTGTTGATTTTAGTTTTATGCCCATGGGTTAATTGTCCTTTGTCCTGGATTATTTAATATGTCCGTCTGGTTTTTGTCCATAACAGTCCATCAGTCATAAATATAAAGTGCGAATGTCCTCGTCAAATTATCCTTATACCCGAAGTTAAATATTCCAACTAATTGGGGACTTAAACTGTAACAAGATTTTAATACTTTGTTTAATAATTACACCAGGATGTCGACTGAGTGTAACCCAAGGTTTTAATATTTTGTTATCAATTATACCAAGTGTCCTTGTACATAATTTCACCCCTGTTTTAATTATTCTAGTGGCTATTAATCCATTCCCGTGTCCGGTTAAATGAACGATTATTCGTACATATAAATACCCCGCCCATCGTGTCCGATTGAGTGTATATGGTAATTTATAGGGACGCCCAATTGTAAATCTTTATATTAACATTAACAAACTATCATTTAGTTAAACAAATATAAAGCCCATTAATAGCTCATAGTCTAATTTCCACAAGTGTCGTTCTTTTGTCCAAACCCCAATTATGGTACAAAGCCCAATTACCCAATTTTAGTAATTAGCCCAACATCATGATTATTTCGGATTAAATAAGCATAATAATAACTTAGCTACGAGACATTAATGTAAAAAGGTTGAACATAACTTACAATGATTAAAAATAGCGTAGCGTTACACGGACAGAATTTCGACGTACACCCTTACAATATTCGCTAACATACCCTTATTATTAGAATTATAATTAAAATTAAAATTAAAATATAAATTATAAATATATATTTTACGTATATATGGAGAGAAGAGAAAGATGGATATGTTTTTGGTGCACCAAAGCTTGATTTTTATAGGCATGTGGGCTGGAACTGGGGCTCATGCGATCGCATGGATTTTCGCCTTCCAGGCCATGCGATCGCATGGCCAGCTGGGGAGGCTCATTTTTGGTTGTTTTCTTCTGCCGACGGTTTTATAAATAATATAATATATTAAATAATTATAAGAATTATTTAAATATTATATTATATTTATGTGCATAGTTGACTTGTAATTTTTAGTCCGTTGCGTCGAGCGTTGAGAGTTGACTCTGGTCCCGGTTCCGGATTTTCGAACGTCCTTGCGTACAATTTAATATCTTGTACTTTGCGTTTTGAATCTTGTACTCTTGTAATTTTGAGACGTTTCTTATCAATAATTGGAACCTCTTTGATTGTATTTTGTACTTTTGAGCTTTTTGGTCGTTTGCGTCTTCAATTCGTCGAATCTGTCTTTTGTCTTCACCTTTTATTATTTAAACGAATATCACTTGTAAATAGAACAATTGCAACTAAAAGCTTGTCTTTCTTGAGGAATAATGCTATGAAATATATGTTCGTTTTTAGCATTATCAGTCCATAACGTAAATCATAAAATGCATGTATTCTCATCCCGAAATATTTAGAGTTTAAAAGTGGGACTATATACTCACTTTTGCCTTGAAGGTATTTATCACGACTTGGTCTCCGATTGATATCACAAACCTAACCATATATATAATATATCAACATATTTTATTTTCATGTAATCGTTATATATATATGTATATATATATATATATATATATATATATATATATATATATATATATATATATATATATATATACTTTTAATACTTTTAATATTTTCTTAGTCCGTAGTTAGCAGTCCGATGTTAGTGGTCCACAATTAGTTGCTTAAATAAAATAAATAAAGACCCCATCGTATTCGTATTGATCAGAATTAATCTTGACACATGGTACCATTTTGTCAAATGACGTGTTGCGTACATAAAGTACCGTGTTGTCAAATGACGTGTTGCGTACAATCATGAGGTCTTATGAATAATCTTCTCGTGTTGTTTACGGGTGGTCCTGAAATATATAAAATCAAATCATAAGTAAATATATATTAAATATTATGTTAATTAGCCAAGATATGATTAATCCGATTTTGTCATAATATGATATATTACAGGTCTTGAAGTGTTTTTAAAAATCAAATTAGAAGGATCTATTTAGTTTGCGAACAAGTTTGAAATCACTCAAACTATGTTCTTGTTGTTAAAATTTTACAACACAAAATAAGATAGCTATATAAATATGAATCGAATAAGGTTATGAATAAGGTTACTACCTCAAGTTACTTGGACAAAGCTACTGGAAAAGGTAAGAAAAATCTTGGAATCAAAAGAGTGGTGGAGTGGGATTGAAAGATTGGAAGTAATCTCCTTGAAATCGGATGACTATATTGATACGTTCTTGAGTAGGTAAATGAAGAGAGATTAGGGAGTGAATTAACTTGAAAGAAAATTGGAAATGAAATTGTATGTGTGTGTGTGCAAAATAGCATGATTATGGGATGGATATATAGGAGATTTAGTTTGTTTTTTCTTGCACAAAAGTCACACATGAGGTTAAATGGCTGGTTCCCACATGTAACATCATGTCTAGTGGCTGATCATTGAAGTTTATTATTGGTATATACCAATAGTAAATACGTATAGAAGCTGGGTATGATACGGTTACATATACCCTAGATATACTTGTAGAAATTTTGAGGAATCGAAACGAGAATTCAAATATGGACGGGTTTATAACTGTAAAAGTGGCTCAAAACTGGGCTTTTATTTTTGGGTCAAACCGGGCCAAAATAAAATTTTAAGACATTTTTAATAAAGCAATGTTAGCCCAAAAAAAAAAATTCCAAACTGACCTGGCAGCTCGACCCCAGCCAGGGGCTCTGCCCCTTGGACCCCGCCAGGGGTTGCCACCCCTTGGACCCCACTTATCGGGGGCGCTGCCCCCGAACCCCCGCCATAATCAAGATAAGTTCAAACAAGTGTGCACTCCACATAATCGTAAGTATATATGTCAAAGAACGTTACATATAGTTATCGTTTTGAAAACTTAAGCTAGTGGTCTCAAAGTATACTTATAACTCATTGTTGTTAGTTCACAATGAAATGTTAAACCATCCTTAAATCATGTTAAATATGTATAGATATGTACATATACATAATCGTATAATTATCGTGTGTTATATAGTTCGTGATATCATCGGTCAAATTGGACGGTCAAACGTTGTGTGAAACTCTTTTCAAAAACATAAGTCTCAACAGTTTGGATTGCTTAACATGTTGGTAAGGTTTATTTTATGTAAATATTAATCTCATAAGTATAAAACGATCGAAAAATCCGGGTCGTTACACATATGGATTGAACACCTGGTAACCGACATTTACAAGATGCATATAAGAATATCCCCTATCATTCCGGGACATCCATCGGACATGATAAAATAACATCGAAGTACTAAAGCATCCGGTACTTTGGATGGGGTTTGTTAGGCCCAATAGATCTATCTTTAGGATTCGCGTCAATTAGGGGTGCACTAATTCTCAAAATTAGTGATGTTCCATAATTCTTAGGTTACCAAGCAAAAGGGGCATATTCGGCTTCGATCATTCAACCATATAATGTAGTTTCGATTACTTGTGTCTATTTGGTAAAACATTTATAAAAGCGCATGTATTCTCAGTCCCAAAAATATATATATTGCAAAAGCACTTAAAAAGAGAGTAATGAAACTCACTATACTGTATTTTGTTGTAAAAATACATATGACGGCATTGAACAAGTGTAGGGTTGACCTCGGATTCATGAACCTATATCAATTATGTATATTAACACATATAATAACAACTAATAAGTTTATATATTAATAATTTACATATCATATTAAGTTATATTTATCTTATATACTTTAGATAAATAAATAGTATTTATTATGAAAATATTAATGTTGTTATATGATATGTTTTAAATATATTCTTATATAGCTATTTATTTGGTAAAATAATATCAATAATAATAATTAAAAATTTGTATCTTTCTATGATAATAATAATAATACTAAAAGTAATTAGATTTAATAATGATACTGCTATTAGTAGTTTTGATAATGATAATAATACTAGTAATAAAAGTAACGTTAGTAATAATAATAATTTTAATGAAAATATAATAATGATAATATAAAAATGTTAGTTTTTATAAAAATAATATTTTAAATAATAATGGTACTTTTAATAAAAATGATGATTCTAATAGAAATTTTAATAGTCATATTAATAATAATACTATATATTTTAATAATAATAATAATAATGATAATAATATTAATTATACTAATAATCTTATTTCTAATATTGATAATAATAGTAATTACTTAATATCAATAATAATAATAATAATAATAATAATAATAATAATAATAATAATAATAATAATAATAAATTAATAATGAAATAATAATAATAAGAGTTTTTGTAATAACTACCTCAAAGAAGCAGTCCTTCAAAAAAATGCCCAAGTCCGGGTTTGAACCCGCGACGTCCCGCTAACCCGATAATATCCTTAACCATTGAGCTACCAGCTCGATCTTGGTTTAAACCCCATATTTATTTTATTTAACCCATCTCTCCAGCCTTAACTATATCTCTAACAAAAAAAAATGTCGCCCCCAAGTCTCGAACCCTTGACCTCTGGTTCCCATATCACACGCCTAACCCATTGAGCTGTTATGTTACTTCTTAAACTAACTCACTCATCTAATCATTAACATCATCATTATTATGATTTGAGAGTTACAGCAACACTTCCAACATCCAACAGGCAAAGACATTATGTATATGGACCAAGGTCAAACTTCTTTGGACCAAAGTTAAAATTTTATAGGCTATAATTGGATAATCATGATTAGATTAGTGATAACTTTATAATCATTAATAAATGATTATATAAATATTTTTTTTTCTCTTTCTATTTATTACAAATTAACATTATTATTATTTATGTTTTTTCTTATTGTATATGTACATTTTTTTTTACGTTTTATGTATTATGTAAACGTATCGAAAACATGAAATATGTGCTGAAGAATATACGTTTTATAGTTAATAGTTTAAAAAAGTTTATTGAGTGCTGAAGAATATACTCACGTTTTGCATTTATGTATATTACCAAAAGAAATACAAATGAAAAAATTGTAATTTTTCACTCTATGATTCTGTTTTATTTTTTTTGTTATTACGATTTACATATACGTTTTAAACTATGGTTCCGTTTACGTTTTTCATATCCGTTTTTATGTTAATTTTTTTATTCATGTTTTATGTTAACGCTTTTAAGTTAAACGTAATAAAAAAAAATTATAAACGTAAAACGTTAACCTAAAATAATTTTTTTTTTAATTAAAAAATTTTGAAACCAAAAATTACAAAATGTAAAATGTGGTACATAAACCACGTAAAGGATAGGTTACCCAGTTAATTTCATGTATGTAACTAAAATTTTAATTTTATTAATTTTTCTATAATTGTATTAAAATTTACGTAGTACCTTTTATTTGAATTTATACGGAGTTGCTAAAAGATACTATTGGGAAATGGGTAATCTTAAATAAAAAGTAATTAGAAGGTGGGAGAATGGTTCCACGTGGATGAATATGAGGGTAACAATTATGTTAAAGTTAATTTAATGATGTTTAAAATTCTGACAGTCTGAAAAGTTAATTTTTTGTTGACTTCTTAAGATCACTTTGGTCCAAAAGACTTGACCCAAAAAATTAGGAAAGAAAAAAAAATATGCATCGATTGTTGGTTTTAATTTCCTAGTCCGTTAGCCATTAAGCTTGGCCCAACAGCAAAAATCGACCCAAAACAACCTCGGCCCAACTTGCAATTTAATGAGCCCAGGAGACAAATATTCGTGTGCTGTTTTACTGAATCTCCACCGAAAAAAAATGCAGTATATTTAATGGGATTGCAATATAAATCACTTAAGTTACAAAATATGTCTTGGGCACTTAAAACTAATAATCACTAGCCTTCCCAAATTACTTGCTGGCTCCCACTAATGCCATTATTCAATCAATAAAGTGCATGTGAATTGCACTGATTTCTTTTTGGGATATTATCAAAAGAATCAAAGGAATCTTTCATAAGCAATAAATAGTTCCGGAGTTCAAGCCATTGTTTTGTATGCTATGTCGTGATAACGAAAAAGGTAGGGTTACGACCTTTCACAAGAGATGTTGGACTATCGGTGGTGGTGACGGTTTTTGAGATGAAGGTGGTGAAGTGATGGAGGATTGTGTTGCAAGGTGATGTCTAAATGAAATAGAAATGAATGTAGTAGCAACATGAGAGTTTTTGTGGTGGTGTTTATGGTTGATTTTTTTTATCTGATCCGATACAGTTAATCGAACAGCAGAGAGATATAGCAGTTGTTATTGTTTGTTGTGATGGTGGGTTAATGAAATAAGGATACTGAAGAGAAGGATCAATTATAATGACGGTTCTAATACAAAAAAAAAAATTAAATAGATCGTGGAGTTCTTAAGTATAGAAGTCATAACCCAGATTTGTGGACTGATAACAGCTACAATGTCAGCCTCCATGTATTTCAACGTGTTAGCAGCGAATAGCAAGAATTTGTAGCAGTTTTTGTGGTTTTCGAGTGTGATATAAACAAACAATATCGCTTAGATGATGATGGAAGATTGTTTGGGTTTTGTTCACTGTTACTGCAGCAATGTTTATAGCAGCTGCATGGTTTAACCGCTAGCTCAGAGGCGAAGCCAGGAATTTAATTGGATGGGGTCACAAATTAACACCGTATACTATTTTATGTGCGGGAATAGAGCTGGATCTTTAAAATTTGTTAGAAGCATTCGCACTTGAAGGTCCCTCCCTATTGATTGATACTTTACATATCTTTTTAGTATGTTTTGCATCTATATAATATCAATAGCTATTAAGTGGTTAGTATTAATACAATAACACAGAGTACATAAATAAACTACACATAATATATAAATTAGTTTGGAATTACCAAAAAATTAAGCATAAAATCTAAAAATTTGAAAACTCTAAAATATTAGTTGTCGCAAAATGATAAATAAAAACATATAGATAATTATCTTAGTAAACTTCAAAGATCACATGCTTTATGCTTATGTATCCTTAAATTTATATTTATAAACATAAAAAAAACACTAGCTGAAATAAATAAAAAACAACAGCCACTTCAAAAATCTTGTGTTGTTCATAACTTCATATCTATATGTTGAGCCAAACAAATTAATTACAAGTTATGGTTTAATCCTGAGTTGCTGGGCTTTTATATTTACTTAAATTGTTCAGTCCACAATAGTTTTAACCTAGTCTCTTATTGGACTCCGTAAATTGGTAAATGGGTTACTTGAATGGGGTCACTTATATGAAGTCTGAAAATTCTATACTATATGTCCAATACGCTACTGGACTTCTTGTGTGTTGAGTGGGGTCACGGGCCCCCACAAGGATATGTGTGGTTTCGCCCCTGCGCTAGCTTTGGGTGGTTTGTGATGGTTTCAACGCAAAAAGAAAAGATAAAATAAAAGTGAGTTCTTCATGGGTTCTTGTTAGTTGATGGTGGTAGATCAATGATGGATGGTGGTGGACAATATATAGAGAGGATAACAGTTGTAGTAGCAACCGAACATGAAAAGTTTGGTTCCACGGTGATCGGTTAACAAGTGGGTTTTGATATAAGATGATGATGGTAACCGGAATAGGAAACAAGAAGTCGTAGTAAGTTCTAGTAGTTTATGGTGAGGGTCTAGTGGTGATCGTTAGATGGTGCTCGATGACTTTTGGTTACAAGATGGTGGGTTTATGGTTGAATCTCAAATAGAAACTGGAGTACACCGAAGCACTAGTTTGGTGGTGATTGTTTACGGTTGGATTGGGTTGAAGGATGGTGGCGACTACTCATGGTGACGGTTTGGTGTTTCAAGGGTGACAGATGGTGATAGATTGTGAATGTAGTGAATGAATCAAAGTTTTGTTCAAGAGGTACTGAGTTGAGATGAGCAATGGTTTCGTCTAGCTGTTCACCAGTTGTATTGTATCAAAATTATCTTCAACTTGGACGATATGAATGGTTCCGGTATAAAACATGTAATCAGAAATCATGAAGCCTAAAGTTACTGCCATGATGCCGGTTAGTGAAATAGATGCCTTATCAAGCTACTTAAACGTCATCCGGTGCTTCCTAAATGGATCACCAAAGTCGAGTAACAACAGAACAAGTGAGTTTTGGTTGGTTTTCGATGGTTATGGTGATTTGGGTTTGAAGTGGTAGTGGTTTTTAGTTCTTGGTGATTTGAGTTTTGTTAAGTGTATGTTTCAACATGTTGCTTCATATGAATCACAATAATTACAATAATTAAATTGTGATTACAGCTAAAGGATGTAGACATCAAACAACAAGTAAACAGACATCCACTAATCTATGCAATCATTTATGCTTTAAGAATTTCACGGGTATAATTCAACAATCGAAAGTAATAATATAATATTAATAATAATTAATAATAATAATAATAAATAATATAATAATAATCAAAGAAATATAAACGTGTAAATTGTTAGCCGTCGTCTACTATTTCATTCACGGACTGAAATTCGTGCTCCGTTGATCATTAATGGTGGATAAAAGTATTTAGAAAAATCCCATATTTTTAAATTAACTGTATTTATTTATTTTGGTCATTATGGTATAAAATTCGATCCTTAATTTGTTAAATAAAAATTACATCAACTGTCCCTCTCATTTATGGATAAAATATAAAAAGTGTTAAAATTTAATAACTAGGTTCTAAATACATTTTTAGTAAGCCTAAAATTTATAGAACTCATTTTCGGATCGCCGTTTATTTTAAAATCATATAAGTTTGAATTTAATTTGCTTAATATCAATCGAAACATCAAACGAGTATTACAATCATTTAATATTTATTTTTAATATACTTTATTTATAAATAGAGATATATTTTAAATAATAATTATTATAATATCCTATTTTTATTTTATTAATTTTTAATGACAACAACATATAATACTTCAAATTATATTTCGAATTATTATTTATATATACATATACACATATCTATTTACAATTAATTGTTCGTGAATCGTCGAGGGCAATCGAAGGTCAATTGAATATATGAAACAGTTCAAACTTTTTGAGACTCAACATTACAAACTTTGCTAATCGTGTCGAATTCATATAAAGATTAAGATTAAATTTGGTCGAAAATTTCCGGGTCGTCACAGTACCTACCCGTTAAAGAAATTTCGTCCCGAAATTTGATTGGAATGGTCATGGCTGACAATAAATATGTATTCATGATGAATCTGAGTTGATAAATAGAGTTTTATCACTATTGATTAATATAGATAAAACGATTTGATTACTCGAAGCGTACGAATGAAGTTATCACAAAACAGTGGAATGAGGAAAATAAGTTTCGTCATAACTTTTGACTAGTCATGGTTGAATTCCG
Source organism: Rutidosis leptorrhynchoides (assembly GCF_046630445.1). NCBI lineage: Eukaryota > Viridiplantae > Streptophyta > Magnoliopsida > Asterales > Asteraceae > Rutidosis > Rutidosis leptorrhynchoides. Next base: position 47,408,784 of record NC_092335.1, on the reverse strand, counting down.
GAATTCAAGGGATTCAAAAGAAAATCTTGGAAATCTATAAGATCTGATTCTTCGAGATTTAAGGAAATTAGGATCTCTTTAATTAAATGCGATGATCTGTCCCAATTACTACGTCTGATTTTTCCATTATAAATTTACCTTTTCCGTTTCATTAGTTTTTACCACTTCTATACTCAATACCAAAATTCAAAATGCTTAATCCAGTTCTGATCCTTGTCCTTATCCTGACTATCACAACAATCATTGTGACGATCGCTCCAAATCCATATGGACGAACACGTCATTCATCGATTTCATTGCGAGGTATTTGACCTCTATATGATACGTTTTGTAAACATTGCATTCTTTTGAAAAGGCATACCATAAATGAATATTTAAATCAAAGGTTTTCGACATCTGATGATTTCTACATATAGACAATCACCATAAATAATAGTTTACAATAGTACTTCCGTTGACAATGCAGTCAAAATAAGATACATGGTGATGATTTGGTGAATGCAACGTTTCCTTGAAAAATATGCCATGTAAGACTTCATGCACATAGCTTGTCTAACATATAATCAAACAGCGGAAGACTCCTAGGGAACCTGAGAATAAACATGCTAACAAGTGTCAACACAAAGGTTGGTGAGTTCATAGTTTTAGTGTTTCGCATAATCTGCATATAAAAGTGGATAACAAGATTTCAGTTGTTTCATCCAGAAACATTTATCAATAGATTCTACATAACAGAGCACCCTGGTAACTAAGCTTTAACGTTATAATGATAAATACCCCATACGTTTTAATACACGCAAACCAACGTGTCCTAAACTCAAATAACACACGTCCGTTAAAAGGCTAGCGCTCTAGCTCGGACGGGGATGTCAAGCCCTATGGATCCATATACTGTTATTCGCGCCCACCAGTCCACATCCTATGTACTGGCAGTTACTAGTTACCAAAGCTAAGGGATTTTCGGTTTAAACTCGGTGTAGAATTAAGTATGTACTTGTATCCATTGCGTTTAAAATAAATTACATGTATTCTCAGCCCAAAAATATATTGCAAAAGCAATTAAAAAGGGAGCAATGAAACTCACGCATATAAATCTAGTATTTTCAGCATTTATAAACAGTCGCATGTATTCTCAGCCCAAAAATATATTGAGTAAAAGGGATCATATGAAACTCACCTTAGCAGCATATAAAGTCGTTCACCAAAATGTGACCGAAACTCGGATTACCAAATAACCGTAGATCTCAACCTAGAGAACATATGTTGGTCAATAAATGTCTATCAAGCTAGGTCAGGTCATAGTGTATCACAATCCTAATGCTCGATATCGACATACAAAAGTTATCCAAAGTCGTTTCAAAAAGTCAATTTTGACAGTTGTTTAACAAAACGAGACGTACCTTATATAAGGATTCATTTACTCGGTTGGTAATGTTCAAAAATCCAATTTATCAATCTCGTAAACAAGTTGTTTAAATCTTAATTGTAAATTCAAAAGCAATTTCAATTAACATTAATCATAATTCAGTTGATCATATCTTTTAATCCGTTCATCAAAACTATTCGATATCTAAATGAAAAATTATTGATTTTTCGCCAGCTTTCCAAAAACATGTATATCATATACCTTTTACCAGTAATATATGTATTTAATTCGTGATTCATTATAAACTGTTTAACGACGAAATTTAGCATACAAGCATGTATAAATATATATTCGAGCACTAGACATGGATACACTATTAATATATAAAAGATAAAATATGAGTGCTTACGTATCAATATTGAGACTTAATATTGTAGGACAGTACGTAGATGTAACGGAGATGATAATTACTAGGTTTGACTTTACGAGCATAACCCTCGAACAATACCCATAACCTCCTTAGTAATAACCCATAATTTCCTTAGCTCTATCCTGCTCTTAAAACCATTTTGAAAGTGACACACTCATAACCTCGTCGTAGTATTTTATGTATAATACTAATTAATAATATTAATAATAATAAGATTAATAATAATATTAATCTTAATAATAATAATAATAATAATAATAATAATAATAATAATAATAATAATAATAATAATAATAATAATAATAATAATAATAATATGGAGTATGATATGTATGTGTGTAAGACAGAGACCAAAATGCTCGAGCTTTTATAGGTGTGGCCTGATTCTGATGCCCATGCGATCGCATGGGTTTTATGCCTATTTGCCATGCTATCGCATGGCCGTCAGATCCAGCTCACATATTTTTTGTAATTTTGTTTGTCGACATAATTTAATATAATATATATAATATATTTAATTTAAATAATTAATTATATATTATATTAAATTCACATGCATAGTTGACTTGTAATTTTTGTTCCGATAAGTCGTACGTCATCACTTGACTTATGTCCCGGTTCCGGTTTTTCGAGTGTCCCTTCGTACGTTGAGAAAACTTGTACATTACGTTTCGCGACTCGTACCTTTGTCAAAATATAGTCTTAAATTATTCCTAAACTATACCACTCAAAGTATATCTTAAACTTTCGAGTATTTTGGTCATTTACTTCTATAAATCATCGTCTCGTTATTTGTTATTATATATATAATAACAGATTGTTTTATGACCAAGTTAATATTATATTTAAATATATATATTCAATATTTAATAAACACGTTTTTAAAATACATAACACAGGTTATTCATATATCTAATTCCAACAGTTAATATTCCTTATTATTGTATGTGTCCAAGTTACGTTATTTAAACAAACACTTTATCATTTGTTCCGAATACCGTTAAAAATGAATGATTTCTCAAATCAACGTGGACCTCTCAACAGAGACCCGTAATGATATCATAATCCTTAAGAGACTCAGTAAATGTCTTTTACTTGAATCGTTTGGCATAATCTTTTAACTCCGTAGTTAAATATATCAATCAGGTAATCAATCAAATAAGATTAATGCACAGTATCATATACCCAACACTTAGTTACGTTTTCAAGTTATAGTATATGTATCTATTTACATATAATTATTCGTGCATCATCGTGAATAAAAGAAAGGTAATTGAATAGTTCAAGAATTTTGAGATTCAGTTTAACAGACTTTGCTTATCGTATCGAAATCATATAAGATTAAGTTTAAATTTGGTCGAAAATTTCCGGGTCATCACAGTACCTACCCGTTAAAGAAATTTCGTCCCGAAATTTGAGTGAGGTCGTCATGGCTAACAATAAAAATGTTTTCATGACGTATATGAGTTGATAATTAGAGTTTTATCACCGTTGAATAATATGGATAAAACAATCCAATTACTCGGAGCGTATGAGAGAAGTTATCATAATAGAGTGAAATAGAGATTCGTCTTATCTTTTGACGTTGTAACGATTGGTTTCCGAAATTTAAGGAATAGAAAATCTTCATAATAAGATTTGATTCTTCGAAATTTAAGGAAATTATGATTTCCTTTGATTAAATGCGTAATCTGCCTCGATTGTTATGTCTGATATTTCGCTATAAATTAACTACTTCCGTTTCATTATTTTCACCACTCCTACATCTTCTTCCTCATTTCATACTTCAAAAGATTGTGAAATGCTTCATCCAGTTCTGATTCTTGATATACTTTTAACTTTCATATCTGTCATTCTTCTTTTTCATCTACCACCAAAGGAAGTTATTTTCTTCTACCATTACCTTGGGGTTATAGTGTTTTTCATTCTCCCGTGTCTTTATATTGCTATACGCATTGATATACACGGTTTGTAATTTCGGGGTTGTTATAGGGCTTTATATTCTCCGTTATATTTCGGAGCTTCATGCTTCCGTTCTCTCTTCCCGACTTTAAGTCAAGCGAATAATGGTCCAGAATTCATAGGTATGAAGTTTTGGATAAACATAACTAATGTTCTAAGAAAGATATTGTAATGGTACGATTTTGAGTTGTCAAATTACCAGAATATCTGGAAAAGACCGAATCATTAAGAAATATATTTTCTTGATATATTTAGAGATTAGAATGTAAGAGTCGTGTAACATGGCACATGATGAGGGTGGAATCTGTGAACCTTTATCACGTTCCATTAGAAACTCAGCATGACTTACTGTAATATAATCACGTTGATCAAGTGTCATTATATTATACTAATTCATGCTTCAGTTCCCAACACTACTTCAAAAACATTCGTATTTTAAATTCAAATTTTTCAGAATCTAGAAACTAAAATAGTTTCTTTTATGATAACACAGATAGCGTGAAGAGATAAATAATCTCGGACAATGATAGTTATGAAGATATCTTCAGAAATATTGAAGATATTTATAATGAAAGATATGATAATATCTTAGAATTTCTAATATTGAAGGATGATGAAGAAGATTTGTTCGTAACAGATTTTGGGTCAGGAGCAAGGTATTCGTTAATGACTTCAGCAGATACTGAATCATTTGTATTCTTTGAAGGCAGGTTTAGTCTTTGTGATTTGTCCACAGCCTCCTTCATACTTTGCTCAATCCGTTTTCCAGTTCCAAACCTTCTCTTTTTCTCAGCTTTACCACCATACTATTCTTTATCATCAAACTTTTGACTGTTAAGGTAATTTGTAGTTTTTGCTGCTTCATCATCATTTTTCTAAAATTCAGAGAACTAGTTTCGCAGTTTGGGGTGTTTTTCAGAAACTTCACATTCGAAGTATGTAAGTCCAGGAGGTAGACGTTATATGTACACATATAACTGTTGGCGTAGACGTCCTGCAAGATTTCAAAATACTGATTGCTAATTCCCGGTAATTCGTATGGCAATTCTAGTTACAAGATGCAAATGTGTAAATGATAGAGTTTCAATGAGTATTATGATTTTTCGAAAGGTCAAGGATTAATGAAGTTGTTGGTAAATTTACTGCTAATGTGGTGGGACATGAAAGGTTCCCCTGTAACAAGAACTTATATGTCCGGATTACAATAAGGCTAATCTGAAAAAGTCGAAGTTGATTGGTTGGAAGTGTGGTAAAACTGAATACTTTGAAAAGGGATTGCAAGATTATTTTCGGTAAAAACAACGTTAAAGGATCTTGCATAGTTTTGAAGTCAAAGTATAGCTTTGAAAGATGTAGAGATCTAAGAATGATGTCACTGGTTCAGAGTTATGACTTGGATTCTGATCCGTCAATATCAGAATATGTAATTGAATTTTTATGAAAACGATTGTATATCGTTGTGAGCATTGTTAATAATTTTTGAATCAAAGTTGAATAATGTACAGTGTAACATATTAATTGCGAACTTATATTTTTCCCGGGTATTACCTACCCGTTAAAGATTTCACAATTAATACTTTGTACAAATGAATTTTTATTACCGTCTTTATGAAAATATATGTATGTATATTTTCTTCAGATGTAACACAGATTTAATGAGTTAATATCATATTAAGCTCATTTAATTTTTGGCTGGATTAGAAATGAATAATCTCTAAAACATTAAAGATTTCATAATCTTCATGGAGTATTTTACTAATGTAATCAATACTTCATTATTCAGTTTTATTGATATTTCCTCAGTGAATCATGTTAGTGCTTATGGAACTCTTGCTAACTTCGCAAGGTAAAAATGATGTTTTCTGAAAAGTTTTGATTACATCGAAAATGAAAATGTAAAATCAATTATGTAATTGAATAATACACTTGGTTTATTATGAAATGGAATTCATTAAGTTGAAACAGAGATTGTAGTTAACAATGGTTAAGTTGTTAAGGAAGGATGTACATCATTGCATATTAGTAATATGAACTAACCGAGTAGTACCTACCAGTTAAGATTCACACGTAATAGCTTAGTACGAAAAGATTTATTTTGATTTCAAAATTCATATATATTATATATACATAAAATTTCTTCAGGGGAAATGAGTTAATACTTCATCGGTTATTGTTACTGGTATTTCTTGGTAACTACGGTGCGTATGACGTTGATGCTCGTGGGACAGATTGTGAAGTTGAGGTTTGCAATGCGGATGTTGTTGGTGGTGGTAATGGTACTGTTGGTGTTGTTGTCGGTGGTACTGTTGATGCCGGTGATGCTGCTGGTGCTTGTAACCTTTGTACCATATTCTCTAAAGTCACCACTCGAGCACGAAGCTCGTTGACTTATTCTACTACACCGGGATGATTGTCGATTCGGACGAGCGGACGAATAAGATTTAGAATGTGAGATAGTATATAATCATGACTAGATACTCTGGAAATGAGAGAGAAAATGGTATTACGAACAGGTTCGCCGATAAGTGCTTCAGGTTCTTCGCCAAGAGGGCAATGTGGTGGATGGAAGGGATCACCTTCTTCTTGTCTCCAATGATTGAGGAGGATACGAACCCATCCCTAATTCAACCAGAATAGATGATGGCTGATTGGTTGATCCATTTCGGTTACACTGTCTTCGGAGTTCAGGTGAATATCCATATCAGAATAGCTGTTGGAATTTAAGGAATTTGAACTAGATACGTGATCCATCTTGTATAATCAGGGAATTGATTTTTGATATAAGATAGATTATAGAATTTAGATTGATACTCTTCAATACATAATTTACATATGTATTTATAATACCAAAATCCCGTAAATTACGGAGAAATTTTCGAAAAATGTCAGGAAAAGTTTACAGTAACAGATATGCTAAGATATGAATTTTGTCGGTAAACTATCTATGCAGTAAATGTATTAAGACGTGTCTAGACTTAGGAATGATAAGCAAGTAATTTCCGACGATAAATGGTAAGTAAAACTCGGTAAAAACAGATACAGTCATAGTCCAGACTCACTAATGCATCATAACAATTACCAGTCAAACACACTAATACAAATTCTGGTTCCCTATGACCTCAAGCTCTGATACCAACTGTGACGATCGCTCCAAATCCATATGGATGAACACGTCATTCATCGATTTCATTGCGAGGTATTTGACCTCTATATGATACGTTTTGTAAACATTGCATTCTTTTGAAAAGGCATACCATAAATGAATATTTAAATCAAAGGTTTTCGACATCTGATGATTTCTACATATAGACAATCACCATAAATAATAGTTTACAATAGTACTTCCGTTGACAATGTAGTCAAAATAAGATACATGGTGATGATTTGGTGAATGCAACGTTTCCTTGAAAAATATGCCATGTAAGACTCCATGCACATAGCTTGTCTAACATATAATCAAACAGTGGAAGACTCCTAGGGAAGCTGAGAATAAACATGCTAACAAGTGTCAACACAAAGGTTGGTGAGTTCATAGTTTTAGTGTTTCGCATAATCTGCATATAAAAGTGGATAACAAGATTTCAGTTGTTTCATCCAGAAACATTTATCAATAGATTCTACATAACAGAGCACCCTGGTAACTAAGCTTTAACGTTATAATGATAAATACCCCATACGTTTTAATACACGCAAACCAACGTGTCTTAAACTCAAATAACACACGTCCGTTAAAAGGCTAGCGCTCTAGCTCGGACGGGGATGTCAAGCCCTATGGATCCATATACTGTTATTCGCGCCCACCAGTCCACATCCTATGTACTGGCAGTTACTAGTTACCAAAGCTAAGGGATTTTCGGTTTAAACTCGGTGTAGAATTAAGTATGTACTTGTATCCATTGCGTTTAAAATAAATTACATGTATTCTCAGCCCAAAAATATATTGCAAAAGCAATTAAAAAGGGAGCAATGAAACTCACGCATATAAATCTAGTATTTTCAGCATTTATAAACAGTCGCATGTATTCTCAGCCCAAAAATATATTGAGTAAAAGGGATCATATGAAACTCACCTTAGCAGCATATAAAGTCGTTCACCAAAATGTGACCGAAACTCGGATTACCAAATAACCGTAGATCTCAACCTAGAGAACATATGTTGGTCAATAAATGTCTATCAAGCTAGGTCAGGTCATAGTGTATCACAATCCTAATGCTCGATATCGACATACAAAAGTTATCCAAAGTCGTTTCAAAAAGTCAATTTTGACAGTTGTTTAACAAAACGAGACGTACCTTATATAAGGATTCATTTACTCGGTTGGTAATGTTCAAAAATCCAATTTATCAATCTCGTAAACAAGTTGTTTAAATCTTAATTGTAAATTCAAAAGCAATTTCAATTAACGTTAATCATAATTCAGTTGATCATATCTTTTAATTCGTTCATCGAAACTATTCGATATCTAAATGAAAAATTATTGATTTTTCGCCAGCTTTCCAAAAACATGTATATCATATACCTTTTACCAGTAATATATGTATTTAATTCGTGATTCATTATAAACTGTTTAACGACGAAATTTAGCATACAAGCATGTATAAATATATATTCGAGCACTAGACATGGATACACTATTAATATATAAAAGATAAAATATGAGTGCTTACGTATCAATATTGAGACTTAATATTGTAGGATAGTACGTAGATGTAACGGAGATGATAATTACTAGGTTTGACTTTACGAGCATAACCCTCGAACAATACCCATAACCTCCTTAGTAATAACCCATAATTTCCTTAGCTCTATCCTGCTCTTAAAACCATTTTGAAAGTGACACACTCATAACCTCGTCGTAGTATTTTATGTATAATACTAATTAATAATATTAATAATAATAAGATTAATAATAATATTAATCTTAATAATAATAATAATAATAATAATAATAATAATAATAATAATAATAATAATAATAATAATAATAATAATAATAATAATAATATGGAGTATGATATGTATGTGTGTAAGACAGAGACCAAAATGCTCGAGCTTTTATAGGTGTGGCCTGATTCTGATGCCCATGCGATCGCATGGGTTTTATGCCTATTTGCCATGCTATCGCATGGCCGTCAGATCCAGCTCACATATTTTTTGTAATTTTGTTTGTCGACATAATTTAATATAATATATATAATATATTTAATTTAAATAATTAATTATATATTATATTAAATTCACATGCATAGTTGACTTGTAATTTTTGTTCCGATAAGTCGTACGTCATCACTTGACTTATGTCCCGGTTCCGGTTTTTCGAGTGTCCCTTCGTACGTTGAGAAAACTTGTACATTACGTTTCGCGACTCGTACCTTTGTCAAAATATAGTCTTAAATTATTCCTAAACTATACCACTCAAAGTATATCTTAAACTTTCGAGTATTTTGGTCATTTACTTCTATAAATCATCGTCTCATTATTTGTTATTATATATATAATAACAGATTGTTTTATGACCAAGTTAATATTATATTTAAATATATATATTCAATATTTAATAAACACGTTTTTAAAATACATAACACAGGTTATTCATATATCTAATTCCAACAGTTAATATTCCTTATTATTGTATGTGTCCAAGTTACGTTATTTAAACAAACACTTTATCATTTGTTCCGAATACCGTTAAAAATGAATGATTTCTCAAATCAACGTGGACCTCTCAACAGAGACCCGTAATGATATCATAATCCTTAAGAGACTCAGTAAATGTCTTTTACTTGAATCATTTGGCATAATCTTTTAACTCCGTAGTTAAATATATCAATCAGGTAATCAATCAAATAAGATTAATGCACAGTATCATATACCCAACACTTAATTACGTTTTCAAGTTATAGTATATGTATCTATTTACATATAATTATCCGTGCATCATCGTGAATAAACGAAAGGTAATTGAATAGTTCAAGAATTTTGAGATTCAGTTTAACAGACTTTGCTTATCGTATCGAAATCATATAAGATTAAGTTTAAATTTGGTCGAAAATTTCCGGGTCATCACAATCATTCTTCTTTTTCAACTTCCACTGGAGGAATCTGTTTACTTCTACTTCGTCCTTGGGGTTATAGTGTTTTTAATTCTCCCGTGTCTTTATGTTGCGGTAAACATTGATATACACGGTTTGTAATTTATATGTTGTTATCAGGCTTTATATTCTCCCTTATATTTCGGAGCTCTTTGCCTTTTTATTCTCTTCTCTACTCTAAGTCAAGCGAATAATGGTCCAGGATTTGTGGATATAAAGTTCGGAATGAACATAGTTAATGTTCTAAGAAGAAAATTGTAATGGCACGATCTTGATTTGTCAAATTACCAGAATATCTGGAAAAGACCAAATCATCAAGAAAATATTTTCTTGATATGTTTAGATATTAAGTAGAATACAAGAGTCATGTAACATGGCACATGATGACGTTATGATCTGTGAATCATCACGTTCCATTTAAAAACTCAGCATGACTTACTGTAATATAATCACGTTGATCAAGTGTCATTATATTATACTAACTCATGCTTCAGTTCCCAACACTACTTCGGAATTCATTCATAGTTTATACTTAGATTTTACAGAAATTTCCAATATAATGTGTTACAGATAGCACGAAGAGGTATATAATTTCGGACGAGAATATTTATGAAAATATCTTCAGAAGTATCGAAGATATTTATGATGATATTTTGGAATTTCTAAGTTCGAAAGTTGATAAGGAAAAATTTTCCGCAAGATTTTAACATGACTTCGGAGCAGGATATTCTCTAAAGATTTCATCGGATCTAGAATTACCTGGATTCTTTGAATATAGGGTTTGGTCCTTGTATTTGTCCTTGGTCTCCTTCATGGTTAGCAAAATCTGTTTTTTTTTAGTACCAAATTTTCTATCGAGCGTTCCCAACATTCCATTCTTTATCATCAAACTTTTGACCATTTAGACCATCTACGATTTTGTTGTTTCCTCTGCATTTAATGCTACCATATCTGAATCATCGGTTATCAATCCGAGGTGGTTTCAAGAGAATTTGTGTTTTTAGATGATTAAACGCTGATGGTAATATGGTGGAATATAAAAGGTTCCCCGGTAACAATAAAGAGCACGCATATATATCAAAGTTATAACAAGGTTGTTTCGAACGAAAAGTCGAAGTTGATTTGTTGGAACCGTGACAAAATTTGCTATTTTGAAAGGGATTACCAAGTTATTTTGGGTAATAATAATGCTTACAGGATCTGGTATGGAATCGTGTAAAACTTTTACTTAGATTCCGAGAGTTTTTCAGGTGCATAACTATATGCATAAATCTTTCCTTCCGTAGATGAAGTGCGGTTAGTTCATCCTCTCGATTGAGGTGTTTTCAAGAATCATGAAAGATTTAAACGCAGATTGTAATCATCAAGATACAAACGAGGTTTAAGATGAAATCAAGTGGCAAACTTGAAGAATTGTTTAGTTTCATATCTTATAATCAATATTTTAATTCATTTTAATTGTCCAATATTGGTAGTCCACAGTTAGTAGTCCACAGCTAGTAATTCAATAATTCATATATAGTTTAATATGTAATATTTGAATTAATTAATATGTATCGTGATCCGTGTACATGTCTCAGACTCGATCACAACTCAAAGTATATATATTATTATAGAATCAACCTCAACCCTATATAGCTAACTTAAGCATTACTGCATATAGAGTGTCTATGGTTATTCCAAATAATATATATAGATGCGTCGATATGATATGTCAAAACCTTGTATACGTGTCCCGATATTTAATGTGCGTAAAATAAATACAGAAATTAAATGACGATAAATAAAATTGCGAGAATATAAATTGCGATAAATAAAATGTAATCAGTTAGCTAAGAACAGTTAGCTAGGAACAGTTAGCGTGGATTCTTAACAAAATTTTTCATAGTTAATTTGTTTGTTTCTAACAAATTTTATTTTGTCCAATGTTTTCATCATTATGCCACTCGTTGGATTCTGATAGGTCAAAATCCAAATATGAAATTGAATGAAAATTGTTATTCTGTGGTGAACGAATTCGTATATCTGTGGATGTAAGTAGGATAGTAAATGACCGTTGAATCAGATTCGAAGAGTGTACAGTGTAACTTATTAATGTGAAATCTAAATATTCCTCAGGTATTACCTACCCGTTTAAATATTTTCACTATTAACAGTTTGTACAAAAGAATTTTTAATTACAATCTTAATGAAAACATATATACATATATATTTTCTTCAGATGTAATCAGAGATTTAATGAGTCAATATGATATTAGACTCATTTGATTTACCGTTAGAATAAGAACATATAATCTCTAAAACATTAGAGATTACATAATCGTCATGTCGAACGAAGATAAATGATGTAGAACGATTCGTAGAACGATTCGTAGAACGATTCGTAGAACTATTCGTAGAACGATAATTATACTCGAGGTACAGAATGAGATGTTGAGGCATGTGGTGTTGAAACTTGGTTTGTTGGTGGTACTGGTGTTGATGTTGCTGGTACTGTTGGTGCCGGTGATGTTGCTAAAGCTGGTACGTTTTGCACCATATTTTCCAAGGCTACAACTCGGGCGCGAAGCTCGTTGACTTATTACTCCGGGATGATTGTCGGTAGGAACGAGCGAATGAATAAGGTTTAGAATCTGAGTTGTGATATAGTCGTGGCGAGATACTCTGGAGATGAGAGAGAAAATGGTGTTTCGAACAGGTTCGCCGGTAAGTGTTTTGGGTTTTTCGCCAAGAGTGCAGGTTGGTGGGTGGAAGGGATCGCCTTCTTCTCGTCCCCATCGGTTAAGTCGACTACAAAACCATCCTAAATTTATCCAGAATTGAAGATGACTAGTTAGTTGATCCATTTTGTTTATACTGCTTTTGGAGCTCAGGTGAATATCCATATCGGAATAGTTGTCAGAATAGCTTTCGGAGTAGCTATCGAAATCCGAGGAACTGGAACTGGTTGAGGGATCCATCTCGTACGATCAAGGAATTGATTTTTGATAAGAAATAGATTATAGGATGTAGATTAGTACCCTGCAATACATAATTTACATATGCATATATAATACTAAAATCCCATAAATTACGGAGGAATGTACGGAAGCTGTCAAGCAAAGTCTACAGTAACAGATACGCTAAGATATGAATTGGCAGATACGCTAAGATATGAATTTTGTCTATACACTATTCATGCAATCAATGCAATAAGATGTGTCTAGACTAAGAATGATAAGCAGGCAATTTCCGACAAAAATGATAAGTAAAACTTTTGACATGCAGACACGGTCGAAGTCCAGACTCACTAATGCATCCTAACGACTTATCAGTTAGACACACTAATGCAGAACTGGTTCGCTAAGACCACCGCTCTGATACCAACTTTCATGACCCGTCCTAATCCATCTGGATGAATACATTACATTTGATTACATCGCGAGGTACTTGACCTCTATATAATACATTTTACAAACATTACATTCGTTTTTAAAAGACAAACTTTCGTTTCATTGAAAGTTGACGGCATGCATACCATTTCATAATATATTCAACTATAATTGACTTAATAATAATCTTGATGAACTCGACGACTCGAATGCAACGTCTTTTGAAATATGTCATGAATGACTTCAAGTAATATCTCTAATATGTGCAAATGCACAGCGGAAGATTTCTTTCATACCTGAGAATCAACATGCTTTAAAGTATCAACCAAAAGGTTGGTGAGTTCATTAGTTTATCATAATCAATCATTTTCATCATTTTAATAGGCCACAAGATTTTCATTTCCATTTCTCATAAATATACGTCCCATGCATAGAGACAAAAATCATTCATATGGATTGAACACCCAGTAATCGACATTTACAAGATGCATATAAGAATATCTCCTATCATTCTGGGACATCCATCGGACATGATAAAACAACATCGAAGTACTAAAGCATCCGGTACTTTGAATGGGTTTTGTTAGGCCCAATAGATCTATCTTTAGGATTCGCGTCAATTAGGGGTGCACTAATTCTCAAAATTAGTGATGTTCCCTAATTCTTAGGTTACCAAGCAAAAGGGGCATATTCGGCTTCGATCATTCAACTATATAATGTAGTTTCGATTACTTGTGTCTATTTCGTAAAACATTTATAAAAGCGCATGTATTCTCAGTCTCATAAATATATATATTGCAAAAGCATTTAAAAAGGGAGTAATGAAACTCACTATACTGTATTTTGTAGTAAAAATACATATGACGGCATTGAACAAGTGTAGGGTTAACCTCGGATTCACGAACCTATATCAATTATGTATATTAACACATATAATAACAACTAATAAGTTTATATATTAATAATTTACATATCATATTAAGTTATATTTATCCTATATACTTTAGATAAATAAATAGTATTTATTATGAAAATATTAATGTTGTTATGCGATATGTTTTAAATATATTCTTATATAGCTATTTATTTGGTAAAATAATATCAATAATAATAATTAAAAATTTGTATCTTTCTATGATAATAATAATAATACTAAAAGTAATTAGATTTAATAATGATACTGCTATTAGTAGTTTTGATAATAATACTAGTAATAAAAGTAATGTTAGTAATAATAATAATTTTAATGAAAATATAATAATGATAGTATAAAAATGTTAGTTTTTATAAAAATAATATTTTAAATAATAATGGTACTTTTAATAAAAATGATGATTCTAATAGAAATTTTAATAGTCATATTAATAATAATACTATATATTTTAATAATAATAATAATAATGATAATAATATTAATTATACTAATAACCTTATTTCTAATATTGGTAATAATAGTAATTACTTAATATCAATCAATAATAAATAATAATAATAATAATAATAATAATAATAATAATAATAATAAAAAATTAATAATGAAATAATAATAATAAGAGTTTTTGTAATAACTACCTCAAAGAAGCAGTCCTTCAAAAAAATGCCCAAGTCCGGGTTTGAACCCGCGACGTCCCGCTAACCCGATAATATCCTTAACCATTGAGCTACCAGCTCGATCTTGGTTTAAACCCCATATTTATTTTATTTAACCCATCTCTCCAGCCTTACCTATATATCTAACAAAAAAAATGTCGCCCCCAAGTCTCGAACCCTTGACCTCTGGTTCCCATATCACATGCCTAACCCATTGAGCTGTTATGTTACTTCTTGAACTAACTCACTCATCTAATCATTAACATCATCATTATTATGATTTGTGTGTTACAGCAACACTTCCAACATCCAACAGGAAAATTACCAGCGAGGAAAGAAAAAAAATATGCAAAGATTGTTGGTTTTAATTTCCTAGTCCGTTAGCCATTAAGCTTAGACCAACAGCAAAAATTGACCCAAAATAACCTCGGCCCAACTTGCAATTTAATGAGCCCAGGAGACAAATATTTGTGGGCTGTTTTACTGAATCTCCACCGGAAAAAAAATGCAGTATATTTAATGGGATGGGAATATAAATCACTTAAGTTACAAAATATGTCTTGGGCACTTAAAACTAATAATCACTAGCCTTCCCAAATTACTTGATGGCTCCCACTAATGCCATTATTCAATCAATAAAGTGCATGTGAATTTGTGACGACCCGGAAATTTTCGTCCAAATTTAAACTTAATCTTTATATGATTTCGACACGATAAGAAAAGTCTGTTATATTGAGTCTCAAAAATTTTGAACTGTTCAATTGACTTTCGACCATTTCTGACGATTCACGAACAATTAATTGTAAATAGATATGTGTGTATATATATATACATATATTTTATATATATATATATATATATATATATATATATATATATATATATATATATATATAATTAATAATTAAAAATGTAATTTGAAATATTTTATGTTGTTGATATTAAAAATTAATTACGTAAAATAAAATAAAAATTTGATATCATGATAGTTATTATTTAAAACATATCTATATATATAAATAAAGTATGTTAAATATATATTTTATGATTTCGAATTTATTTAGTAAACGTCAGTGACACTCAATTGTCCTTTGATGAATATTAAACAAGTCTAATACGAACTTATATGATTTTGAAATAAACGGTGATTCGAAAATGAGTTCTATAAATTTTAGGCTTACTAAAAATGTATTTAGGATCTAGTTATTAAATTTTAGTATTTTTTTATATTTTACCCAGAATTGAGAGGGACAGTTGATGTAATTTTTATTTAACAAATTAAGGATCGAATTTTATACCATAATGACCACAATAAATAAATATAGTTAATATAAAATTTTGGGATTTTTTTGTGTATTTTTTATCCGCCACTGATTAACAACGGAGCCTGAAATTTTCATCCGTAAAGAGTCTGGCAAAAGAGAGGCGGCTAAATTAAATATCTGTTTACTGTATATGCATAATTTAAATGTTGTGTGCTAGTTTTCCTTGCATCCTAAAATATAATATAAATGATTCTTTACATCTAATATAGATGATTGATGATTAATACTTATAACAAACTGGGACCAGAGTGTTTGTTTTCTTTCTTCTTCTTATTCGATCATCAATGCACGAGATTTCAACCTATATTATTATTGTTGCTTTTATTGATTCCACTTCCACTATCTATATTATATGATATATATATATATATATATATATATATATATATATATATATATATATATATATATCACTATCTAAAGTTATATTATATATATACACATAATACATATACAGAACCATAAAAACACCACCATCTTTATGATTTCTATTTCCTTGATCAACAACACCCGACACTACCCCACTCTCTTCCCTCCCTCCTGATCTATGTCTCTTATTTTCATCGTGATTCACTCCTTGAAACCTTCGATCATCGGAAACCACTTGTATTTCTCTTCTATCCATTCTGTTTTGAAAACAACAGCAACCACCACCACAAACTACCATGAAACACACATTTGTTATTGTTGAATGTTTCCGGTCCTAGACCCATATCGCCACCAACCTTCATCATCCATAATTATCGACTTTCAAACTAATATTTCTGTTTTTCTCCATACATGCTGCTACTACAGCTTCTTTATTCAGTTTATTCGATCAACATTACCATATTGTTCAAACCATCACTAACCCTCGTTTCTTGTTTTGTTACTGCTACTGTAGGATTTCTGGTCAATAACGAACCACCAAATCCACTTGCATCGTTTTATATTGCATTCTTTTGATAGGATCCCATCACCTATGATAACCACCATCACAGACTCACTTAATCACCGCTAATTAACCAATCAACGAAACCCATTTATGTTTTATGTGCACTCACAAACCCATCGATCATCAACCAAATTGAAACCCATTACTGTTGCAACTTAGATCGTTACTCCTACTATTCTTTTGTACAAAAACCACCCAAACCACCTTCATCAACTACAACCACCTTTCTTGTTTCTTATATTTCATTCTATTTTCGTTTCAATCTCAAACACCTTCACAAACACCACTCTCATCCACCTTTACCCGCCACCACCTAATACCTACAACCATCACCACTTTATCTTTCTTCTTCACCATCGACCACCTTTACTATCCTCATCATCTTGATTTGTTATTGTTTAGTTGCTATTTGAATGCCATTCAAACCCAACCCAATCAAAACCCATTTCAGCTTCAATTCTATTTCTATCACCTGCTACGCCATATTTTTCTGTTAAATAACCTAACATTATGATCGAACTGCTACAGCAGCCTTGTTTTTTTTTTGTTTCCCCATGTTATTCAACTCAACACCATAGCAAACCACTCTCATCATTGTTGCTGTTGCATTATTTTTCTGTTTCTTTTTCCTGCTTATGTTACGGTACAGAATGATGAATTGGTAATGAAAAACGAAAAGGAGAATGATGATGAAGATGTCGGTTATTTAATTGATGATACAGGAATTATTAACGAATGAGAACGATAATTGATGACAGAAGGTAGAGAGTGTCGACTTAATAGGGTTAGTGGCAGACAAGATAATGATGAAGGGAGAATGGGACGGCTGTGTGATCATAATCGAAGTATAAACCGACCCTATATCGTTTCTTTCTAATTTTTGGGCTGATCCTATACAAACCCAACAACATATAATGGATATTGTTAAGTGTGGATTAAGTTAATTAATATCTTGGGCCCTTGTTACAGAATAGGCCGAAGCCCATCATACTCTTATTGTAAAATCTGTTGGACTAGCTATTTATGTTGTCGACATTCTACTGCTGCTGTAGTTATTCCCTTCGATGATGATTATGATTCAAATAATGATGATCATAGTGATGATGATCATGGATGTGATGATGGTTATAGTTATTAGATGATGATGATTTGGGTAAACTGTTCGTACATAATAAATAATTATAGAGCAAATTAAAACAGAAAAGCGAGATAGATCAGAGGGTTAGGGGTGTTGGGGTTAAGTGAGAGGTCGCGGGTTCGAGCATGGGCAGTGGCGTTTCTTTTTAAATGATTGTTTCTTCAAAGGTTGTATTCTATAATTATTATTATTATTATTATTATTATTATTATTATTATTATTATTATTATTATTATTATTATTATTATTATTATTATTACTAATATAAGTATTAATTATCATTTATTATTATTATTATGATTATAGTTACAATTATGATTATTATTATTATTATTATTATTATTATTATTATTATTATTATTATTACTATCATAATGCAGTTTATTAGTATTATCATTAATATTATTATTACTATCATTTTTATAATTATTATTATCATTATTATTATTATTACTATTATTAACATTAATATATTTATTAACAAGTATTATTATTAAGTATTATTAGTATTAAATTTTTTATCAAAATTAGTGTTTTTATTGTAAAAATAATACAACCTTTTTATTTTATTATTATTACTATCATTATTAAAAATTTTATATATTTTAGTATTACTATCATTTTTATTATCAATATTAACATTTTTTTTTTCAATATCACCATTATTATTAAAAGTATCATTATTATTTATACTATTCCTATTATTAGTATTATAGCAAATGAATATTAATTATATAAAAAAAATATTTAATACATATAACATAACTATATTAATATTTTAAAAGTATATATAAAATAAATATATTTAATTAATTAATAAAACCTATAAATTATTAAATATAACAATTATACTACTAATAATAATATATATAAATTTGTTCGAATACAATTATATGTGTTAATATATATATATATATATATATATATATATATATATATATATATATATATATATATATATATATATATACATACAATGATATAGGTTCGTGAATCCGAGGCCAACCCTGCATTGTTCAGTATCGTCGTATGAATATTTTTACTACAAAATATCGTATTGTGAGTTTCATTTGCTCCCTTTTTAAATGCTTTTGCAATATATTTTTGGGACTGAGAATACATGCGCTGCTTTTATAATGTTTTACGAAATAGACACAAGTAATCGAAACTACATTCTATGGTTGGATTATCGAACCGAATATCACCCCTTTTAGCTTGATAGCCTAAGAATTAGGGAACATACATCCTAATTGACGCGAATCCTAAAGGTAGATCTACGGGCACTGACTCCCCCCATACTGGAAAATGGTATGCTTTAGTACTTCGAGTTTATATTAATACAGATGGATTTTTGTTTTGGGGATATTCTATATGCATTATGTTAATGTCGGTTACCAGGTGTTCAATCCATATGAAAGATTTTTAAACACTTGCGAGTGTATGATTATTGAATAAATAAAATCTTGTGGTCTATTAAAATTATGGAAATGATTATTATGATAAATTAATGAACTCACCAACCTTTTGGTTGACACTTTAAAGCATGTTTATTCTCAGGTATGAAAGAAATCTTCCGCTGTGCATTTGCTCATTTTAAAGACATTACTTGGAGTCGATCATCGCAATGGGACCAGATATTGGTGACTTCGTCCAGATAGATTAGGACGGGGTTTGACATGTGGTATCAGAGCGGTGGTCTTAGCGAATCAGGTCTTGCATTAGTGTGTCTAACTGGTAGTTGTTAGGATGCATTAGTGAGTCTGAACTTCGACAGTGTCTGCATGTCAAAAGTTTTGCTTATCATTTCGTGTCAAAAATTATTTGCTTATCATCCTTAAAGTCTATACACGTCTTACTGCCTCTATTGCATAGATAGTGTACAGACGAATTCATATCTTAGCATATCTGTTACTGTAAACTTTACTTGACATCTTTCAAAGATTCCTCCGTAATTTATGGGATTTTGGTATTATCTACATATCATGTATACCAATCTAGGTCCTATAATCTATTTCTTATCGAAAATTCATTTCTCCGACAATATAAGATGGATGCCGCAACCCGTTCAAGCTCCTCGGCTTCCGACAGCTATTCCGATATGGATTTCTACTCGAGCTCCGAAAGCAGTGTAACTGGAATGGATCAACCAATCAGTCATCACCAATTCTGGATGAATTAGGGATGGATTTGTAGTCGACTTAATCAATGGAGATGCAAAGAAGGCGATCCTTTCCACCAACCAATTTTCCCTATTGGCGAAGAACCTGAATCACTTACCGGTGAACCTGTCTGAAATACCATTTTTTCTCTCATTTCTAGAGTATCTCGTCATGATTACATACTATCTCAAATTTTAGATCTTATTCATCCACTCGTTCTGACCGACAATCATTCCGGAGTAATAAGTCAACGAGCTTCGCGCCCGAATTGTAGCCTTGGAAAATATGGTACAAAACGTACCAGCTTCAGCAACACCACCGGCACCAACAGTACCATCAGTAACAGCACCAGTACCATCAACAATCCATGTCTCAACATCTCATTCTGTACCTCGAGCATAATCATCGTTCTACATGACGTTCTACATTATTTATCTTCGTTCGACATGACAATTATGTAATCTCTAATATTTTAGAGATTATATATTCTTGTTCTAACGGTAAATCAAATGAGTTTAATATAATATCGACTCATTAAATCCATGGTTACATCTGAAGAAAATATATATGTATATATTTTCATAAAGATTGTAATTTAAAAATTCTTTTGTACAAATTATTAATGATGAGAATATTTTAACGGGTAGGTAATACCCTAGAAATATTTAGATCTCACATTAACATGTTACACTATACATTCTTCAATCCGATTCAACAGTCATTTACTATCCTATATACAATCACAGATATACGTATTTGTTCATCAAAGAATAACCATTTTCATTCCAATTCAATTTCATATACGAGTTTCTGCCGATCAAAATCCAAGTCAAGATTTGACAAGTGGCATAATGAGGAAAATAATGAATAAAATAAAATTGATTAGTAACCAATTAATTAACCACGTAAAAATTTCTTCATCATCTTCTGATCTTAAATATTTTAAATTCTAAGATTATATATGGGACTATTGGACTACTCACATTGGACTACTAACCTTGGAAAATTAAAAAGTGTTAAAAGGGTAGGGAATATTAATTATAAAATTTTGACCTAAAATATCGTTAATAAGTTACACTTACTACAATTAAATAATTCCTCAAGATTGCCACTTGAGTTCATCTTAAACATCCTTTGTAACTTGATTGCATCTTAAACATCCTTTGTATCTTGACGATTACAATCAGCGTTTAATCATCTAAAAACACAATTCTCTTGAAACCACCTCGGATTGATAACCGATGATTCAGTTATGGTAGCATTAAATGCAGAGGAAACAGCAAAATTGTAGATGGTCTAAATGGCCAAAAGTTTGATAATAAAGAATGGAATGTTGGGAACGCTCGATAGAAAATTTGGTACTGAAAAATGGATTGAGCTAACCATGAAGGAGATCAAGGACAAATACAAGGACCAAACCCTATATTAAAAGAATCCAAGTAATTATGGATCCGATGAAATCTTTAGAGAATATCTTGCTCTGAAGTCATGTTAAAATCTTGCGGAAAATCTTCTCCATCAATCTTCGAACTTAGAAATTCCAAAATATCATCATAAATATCTTCGATAATTCTGAGGATATTTTCATAAATATTCTCGTCCGAAATTATATACCTCTTCGCGCTATCTATATTACATCATATTGAAAACTGTTTTAGTTTTCAATATTCTGTAAAAATCTAAGTATAAATTATGAATGGATTCTGGAGAAATGTTAAGAAGTTGAGCATGAGTTAGTATAATATAATGACACTTGGCCAACGTGATTATATTACAGTAAGTCATGCTGAATTTCTAATGGAGCGTGATGATTCACAGATCATACTGTCATCATGTACCATGTTACATAACTTTTTTTCATTCTACTTAACCTCCGAACATATCAAGAAAATATATTCTTGACAGTTTTATCCTCTGTGATTCTGGTAATTTACCAAATCAAATCATGCTATTACGTTCCTTCTTGTTTAGAACATTATGATCATTCGAAACTCTATATCTACGAATTCTGGACCATTATTCGCTTGTTTTAGAATCGGGAAGAGAAAACAAGAGCATGGAGCTCCGAAATATAAAGGAAAATATAAAGCCGATCACAAACACATAAGTTACAAACCGTGTATATCAATGCGGATGGCAACATAAAGACACGTGAGAATTAAAAACATTATAACCCCAAGATAATAGTAAAATTAAACAGATTCCTCTGGTGATAGATGAAAAAGAAGAATGACAGAAGCGATAGTCAGAAAAATATCAAGGATCAGAACGGGATGGAGCATTTTCACAACCTTTTGAAAGTTGAAATTGAGGGAAGTAAGATAAGAGTGGTGACAATAAGGAAACAAAGAAGGTGAATTTATAGCGAAATATCAGACATAGTAATCAAGGTAGATTACCGTATTTAATCAAAAAGGATCCTAATTTCCTTAATTACCGAAGAATCAAATCTTATACGAAGATTTTCTTTAAATTCAACCCTGACTACGTCAAAAGTTAAATCTCTATCTCAATCTTTTGTGACAGCTTCACTTGTACGCTTCACATAATCAAATCGTTTTGTCTATATTAATCAATAATGATAAACTCTATTTATCAACTCATATTCGTCATGAAAATATTTTTATTGCTAACCATGACGACCACATTCAAATTTCGGGATGAAATTTCTTTAACGGGTAGGTACTGTGACGACCCAGAAATTTTCGACCAAATTTAAACTTAATCTTTTTATGATTTCGACACGATAAGAAAAGTCTGTTCAATTGACCTTCAAAAATTTTGAACTGTTCAATTGACCTTCAAAAATTTTGAACTGTTCAATTGACCTTCGACCAAATTTAAACTTAATCTTATTATTATTATTATTATTATTATTATTATTATTATTATTATTATTATTATTATTATTATTATTATTATTATTATTATTATTATTACTAATATAAGTATTAATTATCATTTATTATTATTATTATGATTATAGTTACAATTATGATTATTATTATTATTATTATTATTATTGTTAAGTTAATTATTATTATTACTATCATAATGCGGTTTATTAGTATTATCATTAATATTATTATTACTATCATTTTTATAATAATTATTATCATTATTATTATTATTACTATTATTAACATTAATATATTTATTAACAAGTATTATTATTAAGTATTATTAGTATTAAAATTTTTATCAAAATTAGTGTTTTTATTGTAAAAATAATACAACCTTTTTATTTTATTATTATTACTATCATTATTAAAATTTTTATATATTTTAGTATTACTATCATTTTTATTATCAATATTAACATTTTTTTTTTCAATATCACCATTATTATTAAAAGTATCATTATTATTTATACTATTCCTATTATTAGTATTATAGCAAATGAATATTAATTATATAAAAAAATATATTTAATACATATAACATAACTATATTAATATTTTTAAAAGTATATATAAAATAAATATATTTAATTAATTAATAAAACCTATAAATTATTAAATATAACAATTATACTACTAATAATAATATATATAAATTTGTTCGAATACAATTATATGTGTTAATATATATATATATATATATACAATGATATAGGTTCGTGAATCCAAGGCCAACCCTGCATTGTTCAGTATCGTCGTATGAATATTTTTACTACAAAATATCGTATTGTGAGTTTCATTTGCTCCCTTTTTAAATGCTTTTGCAATATATTTTTGAGACTGAGAATATATGCGCTGCTTTTATAAATGTTTTACGAAATAGACACAAGTAATTGAAACTACATTCTATGGTTGGATTATCGAATCAAATATCACCCCTTTTAGCTTGGTAGCCTAAGAATTAGGGAACATACACCCTAATTGACGTGAATCCTAAAGGTAGATCTACGTGTACTGACTCCCCCCATACTGGAAAATGGTATGCTTTAGTACTTCGAGTTTATATTAATACATATGGATTTCTGTTTTGGAGATATTCTATATGCATTATGTTAATGTCGGTTACCAGGTGTTCAATCCATATGAATGATTTTTAAACACGTGCGAGTGTATGATTATTGAATAAATAAAATCTTGTGGTCTATTAAAATTATGGAAATGATTATTATGATAAACTAATGAACTCACCAACCTTTTGGTTGACACTTTAAAGTTGTTTATTCTCAGGTATGAAAGAAATCTTTCGCTGTGCATTTGCTCATTTTAAAGACATTACCTGGAGTTGATCATCGCAATGGGACCAGATGTTGGTGACTTCGTCCAGATGGATTAGGACGGGGTATGACAGAATTGCACCGATTTCTTTTTGGGGATATTATCAAAAGAATCAAAGGAATCTTTTATAAGTAATAAATAGTTCCGGAGTTCAAGCCATTGTTTTGTATGCTATGTCGTGATAACGAAAAAGGTAGGGTTACGAGCTTTCACAAGAGATGTTGGACTATCGGTGGTGGTGACGGTTTTTGAGATGAAGGTGGTTGAGTGATGGAGGATTGTGTTGCAATGTGATGTCTAAATGAAATAGAAACGAATGTAGTAGCAACATGAGAGTTTTTGTGGTGGTGTTTATGGTTGATTTTTTTTATCTGATCCGAAACAGTTAATCGAACAGCAGAGAGATATAGCAGTTGTTATTGTTTGTTGTGATGGTGGGTTAATGAAATAAGGATACTGAAGAGAAGGATCAATTATAATGACGGTTCTAATACAAAAAAAAAAAAAATTAAATAGATCGTGGAGTTCTTAAGTATAGAAGTCATAACCCAGATTTGTTGACTGATAACAGCTACAATGTCAGCCTCCATGTATTTCAACGTGTTAGCAGCGAATAGCAAGAATTTGCAGCAGTTTTTGTGGTTTTCGAGTGTGATATAAACAAACAATATCGCTTAGATGATGATGGAATATTGTTTGGGTTTTGTTCACTGTTACAGCAGCAATGTTTATAGCAGCTGCATGGTTTAACCGCTAGCTTTGGGTGGTTTGTGATGGTTTCAACGCAAACAGAAAAGATAAAATAAAAGTGAGTTCTTCATGGGTTCTTGTTGGTTGATAGTGGTAGATCAATGATGGATGGTGGTGGACAATATATAGAGAGGATAACAGTTGTAGTAGCAACCGAACATGAAAAGTTTGGTTCCATGGTGATCGGTTAACAAGTGGGTTTTGATATAAGATGATGATGGTAACCGGAATAGGAAACAAGAAGTCGTAGTAAGTTCTAGTAGTTTATGGTGAGGGTCTAGTGGTGATCGTTAGATGGTGCTCGATGACTTTTGGTTACAAGATGGTGGGTTTATGGTTGAATCTCAAATAGAAATCGGAGTACACCGAAGCACTAGTTTGGTGATGATTGTTTACGGTTGGATTGGGTTGAAGGATGGTGGCGACTACTCATGGTGACGGTTTGGTGTTTCAAGGGTGACAGATGGTGATAGATTGTGAATGTAGTGAATGAATCAAAGTTTTGTTCAAGAGGTACTAAGTTGAGATGAGCAATGGTTTCGTCTAGCTGTTCACCAGTTGCATTATATCAAAATTATCTTCAACTTGGACGATATGAATGGTTCCGGTATAAAACATGTAATCAGAAATCACGAAGCCTAAAGTTACTGCCATGATGCCGGTTAGTGAAATAGATGCCTTATCAAGCTACTTACACGTCATCCGGTGCTTCCTAAATGGATCACCAAAGTCGAGTAACAACAGAACAAGTGAGTTTTGGTTGGTTTTCGATGGTTATGGTGATTTGGGTTTGAAGTGGTAGTGATTTTTAGTTCTTGGTGATTTGAGTTTTGTTAAGTGTGTGTTTCAACATGTTGCTTCATATGAATCACAATAATTACAATAATTAAATTGTGATTACAGCTAAATGATGTAGACATCAAACAACAAGTAAACAGACATCCACTAATCTATGCAATCATTTATGCTTTAACAATTTCACGGGTATAATTCAACAATTGAAAGTAATAATATAATATTAATAATAATTAATAATAATAATAAATAATATAATAATAATCAAAGAAATATAAACGTGTAAATTGTTAGCCGTCGTCTACTATTTCATTCACGGACTGAAATTCGTGCTCCGTTGATCATTAATGGCGGATAAAAGTATTTAGAAAAATCTCATATTTTTAAATTAACTTTATTTATTTATTTTGGTCATTATAGTATAAAATTCGATCCTTAATTTGTTAAATAAAAATTACATCAACTGTCCCTCTCATTTATGGATAAAATATAAAAAGTGTTAAAATTTAATAACTAGGTTCTAAATACATTTTTAGTAAGCCTAAAATTTATAGAACTCATTTTCGGATCGCCGTTTATTTTAAAATCATATAAGTTTGAATTTAACTTGCTTAATATCAATCGAAACATCAAACGAGTATTACAATCATTTAATATTTATTTTTAATATACTTTATTTATATATAGAGATATATTTTAAATAATAATTATTATAATATCCTATTTTTATTTTATTAATTTTTAATGAAAACAACATATAATACTTCAAATTATATTTCGAATTATTATTTATATATACATACACACATATCTATTTACAATTAATTGTTCGTGAATCGTCGAGGGCAGTCGAAGGTCAATTGAATATATGAAACAGTCCAAACTTTTTGAGACTCAACATTACAAACTTTGCTTATCGTGTCGAATTCATATAAAGATTAAGATTAAATTTGATCGAAAATTTTCGGGTCGTCACAATGTGCATTCTTTTTACTATACAACTTCAATACACAATAAAATTAGGAAAATGATCGTATAATATCGATATTGAATATACGTTGGCAATGTACTATATAAAGTTTTCGTAAGAGTCCCCGTGCAACGCACGGGCTCGATAAATCTAGTTAATTTATAAAATGGGTTATTAAAGTACCAAGCCAACATATTAAAATCTATTTGATAGCATAAAGTTCAATATACGTAATCGAAATAGTTGTTTATCTAGTTACACATTTTATACTATGCCTGCGCTCGAGTGCAGACTATGGGGCTGAGTATGAATGCATCAAAGCTACTAATAATAAATCTCATTAGAAACAGTAAATCAGTCAAACATGCCAAACTCATTCACCCAAAAGTCATCACATCTAGCCTACAAAACAACATTGCAATTTGCAAAAACCAGATCAACCTTTTATTCTCTTGTCAATTATTTCAATCTGCAGGCCTAGGTTTTCAATCAATTCAAACCCCATCAGACAATTACTTTATGGAACAGTTTAATTTCAAATTACTCTAAAAGTTTCATGTTTAATGAAGCTCTTGAAGTACTCATTAAGCTTATGCATTTTACTTTCTTGAAACCTGATAGTATAAATACCCTAGTGTTTTGAGCGGTTGTAGTAGATTAGGATCTGGTAACTTTGGTAAAATGATCCATACTCATTTGGTAAAAAAACGGGTTAGAATCACATATCGTTATGAGTTCTTTGCTTGGGATGTTTGTGAAATGTGGGATGTTTATGTTTGCACTCCAGGTGTTTGATGAAATGCCTGAAAGAGATGTGGCTTGTTGGAATATTGCGATTTCTTGTTATTCTCAAGATGGGCAGTATGAGAAAACATTGGAGTATTTCCAAAGATGAAGGATCATGGGTTTGAACCTGATTCCGTGTCGTTCATGGCGGCTTTATCGGCTTGTGCTAAGCTTGTGAATCTTGAAAAAGGGAAAGAGGTTCATGATTGTAAATCTTGATTGGTAAATGTGGTTGTTAGAGATGGCTGTACAAATTTTCGAGCAATTCCCGTTTATAAGTTTGTAACTCCATGATTGCAGGGTATAGTTTAAGAGGTGATAGCAAATCCTGCATTCAATTTTCGTCAAGGATGAATTTAACACCAACAAAACCGAATTCAACAAGCTTAAGTATGTCACTTAAGACGTGTTCTAAATCCACAAACTTGAAACACGATTAGTTTATCCAGGGTTACATTGATAAAAAATAACATATACCTTTATTTACCCCACTCTCGTAGAAGTATACTTAAAATGTGGAAACACTTCATCGTCGAATACATCTTCAAAACGGAAACGGCTAAGAAATTGTTGTAGAACGGAACTTAATGATTTCTGGTATGTAGCAGTTGATTTGTATCTTGAAACTCTTGGTACATGAATGCATCATGTGTGAAACCGGATGACATCAACTTTGCAAGTGTTTTGGCTGCATGTTCACAACAAGGAGCACTAGAACATGGTAAGGAAATTCATGAATCGATCATTGCAGGTAAGCTTGAATCGAGCCTAATATTCACAGTGTGTCTTTTAGTGTGAAACATATATAATCATAGGTGAGGTATTCGTGAGTATAAATGTGTACGATTTAACCATCGTAACTCATTGCGTTCTCATGTATTTCATGTAATTATAAGAGGTCTCATATTCAAATTTTAAGTGGTTAAAAAAGGTTTTAAAAACGGTCGCAGATTAAACATCAAAGTAATAATACTCGTCCTTCGAACTCACCCTAGTAGTAGTCCAGTGGTTCACCCCTTTACACTTGTGTATTGGGAGGGGTGGGGAGGTCTCAATTTCGAGTCCCTTCCCTTAAAAATATCCGTGGGATTAATCTCCTTTAAGCCGGATTGCCTCAAGGGAGGTTTTACCGACCCATATTCAGGATCCAGGTTCGACCCGCATGCCCTCGGGATGGTTTAAGGTTCGGATCACTGTAATATGGTTCGGGGTTCCGCCCGAAAGCGCGTGCGTGTGTGGTATATGATCGCGAAGATGGTTAAGTCCCCTCTACCGACAACTTGCGTTGAAAAAAATAATAATAATAATACTCGTCCTCCTAAATATTCAATTATCATGTGATCTAAATGTGCAAGAAGTGGTCATTGCCAATTTGTTTAGCCATCTTCCTCCTTTTTTATAGCACAACTTGGTCTTTACTCTATATGACACTTTCCATATTTTAGTTTTAGTTTTTTGCTATATATATCTTCTCTTCATTTTATACATCTTTATTTTGTAGTCAACTCACTTTTATAGTCTTTTTCATGACCATATTATGATATTAAACTGTTTACATTCACTTATGTACAACACTTGATATATTAAGCCAGAAAATGATAAAAGGAAAAAAAATAAAAATAACAAAACTTTCATATCTTCCCATAGACTCGGACACAATAACACTATCTCTCGCTGTCTAGATCCCAAAATCATGAAGATTATTATTTTATTATTATTATTATTAAAAAACCTATTCTGCATGGTTCCAATCTTTCTCCTAAAATCCTAGATGCATGTTTCTTAAACTTCAGAAGATCAACAACAAAAACAACATTAGAATTAAAATCACTTATAATTAATGGCTTGCATGAAACTTGGTACAAAACCTGAGGCTTTTCGTCTTGAAGATCATACCTGGTACTTGACTAAACTCTCTACATTTTCCTTTCAAATTGTTTTTATTTTTGCTTTTGGTTTTCAATTAATAAACCTTGTGACACTCATCAAATCTTATGTCACATCTATACATGATTACAACATAAATCAGTGTTTTATCCTACAAATGAAGCGTAAAACGCATGCTACTTAGAGTGTTAAGACATTTAATTGTACACATTTTCAGGCAATGTACTAGTGGGCTGCCAAGTGATATCAGAATTGAGATTGGAGAAGCAATATTTAATCTTCACAAGGTAAATGTGTTCTTATAGTTAATTTAATTAATCACATTGTTTTGTTTAATAAATATTATATATATTATATATATTCATTAATTACTGAAATTTACTAACATTATGTAACAGTATCCTTTGATATCAAGAAGTGGGCTGCTAACAAAGCTAACCGGAGACAACTATAACGATGATGATCCAGTTTGTGTTGTTCATCTAAATGACATACCTGGAGGTACAAAAACATTCGAGCTTATCGCCAAATTTTGTTATTGTGTAAAATTTGAGCTCACGTCCCACAACGTCGTTAGCCTTCGTTGCGCTGCTGAGTACCTGCAAATGACAGATGATTATGGAGACGAAAACTTAATCACACAAACAGAAATGTTTCTAAATCAAGTGTTTACTACTTGGTCAGACACTATGAATGCTCTTGAAAGTTGCGAGGAAGTTTTTCATGATGCCGAAGAACTTCACATCATCTCAAGGTGCATAGATTCTTTAGCAATGAAAGCGTGTTTGGGCCCAAGCGCGTACAACAAGCAAACGAGCTCCACGTCAGCAATGAATGACGATGACATCACACGTAGTCATAGTACTCATATTATATGGAATGGGGTTAGTGCATCTACTAAGGAGGATACATTAGGAGATAACTGGTGGTACAAAGATGTTTCATTTCTCGGTTTACATTTATATAAGCGAGTAATTCAAGCGATTGAAGGAGGAGGTATGAAAGCTGAAACGATAGCGGGTTCACTTGTAGCGTACGCAAAGAAATATATACCATTAATGAACAGGCAATCTAGTTTTAACGATGCTAGCCATTCTAAACCTGTGTCGACCCCATCTGAGGCAGATCAAAGGACACTTTTGGAAGAAATAGTTGAATTACTTCCAAATAAAAAAGGAATTGTTGGCACTAAGTTTCTTATTAGGCTTCTTCGTACCGCCATGGTGTTACATGTGAGCCCGTCATGTAGGGAAAATTTGGAGAAACGGGTCGGGGCCCAATTGGATTCAGCTCATTTAGATGATATATTAATACCAAATCAAGGATTTAATTCTATTGATACGTTGTATGACGTCGATTGTTTTCAAAGAATTCTTGAGTATTACATGTCCATGTCATCAATGGATTCATCTAGTGCATTGAATTCTCCATGTATAGTTGAAGAAGGGTTGGAAGATGCAGGTCAATCTTTGAGTTCTATGACGTCGGTTTCTAATTTGGTTGATTCGTTTCTTGCCGATGTGGCTGCTGATGTTAACTTGAAATTATCACAGTTCCAGTCTCTTGCTGTCGCTGTTCCTGATTACGCTCGCCCACAATCTGATTCTATTTATCGTGCAATCGATATCTACTTAAAGGTATGTTAAACTACTTTCTTCATTGACCTTATCAATCTGTTTAACCTCTTTTGATATTGAGGATTAACCATTAACATAATTACAAAAAAAGAAGTTGCAAAGTTGTACTCCATGTAAGCGGGTTGACCAGATCCTACCAGCCATTCTGATCCATTTTCTAAAGCTGACCCACCCGTTTTGTCACCCTTGTTTTGTATGAAACATGGAAGCGAGTTGACAAGATCCTACCAACCACTCTAATCCATTTTCTAGAGCTGACCCGCCCATTTTGTCACCCCTATTTTGTATGAAACATGTAAGCAAGTTGACAAGATCCTACCAACCACTCTGATCAATTTTCAAAATCTGACCCGCCAATTTTGTCACCCCTGTTTTGTATGAAATATGTAAGCGAGTTGACAAGATCCTACCAACCACTCTATCTCATTTTCAATAGCTGACCCGCCCATTTTATCACCCTTGTTTTGCAGGCGCATCCGTTGTTGACAGACTGTGAGCGAGAACAAATATGTAATCTTTTAAACGTACAGAAGCTATCATTGGATGGGAGTACGCATGCTGCTCAAAATGAGAGGCTACCGCTACGTGTGATTGTGCAAGTTCTTTTTTTTGAACAGTTAAGGCTGCGTACGTCGATTGCAGGGTGGTTTTTCTTGTCAGATAATCAGGAGGATAACAGAAGTGATAGTGATGTGGTTCGAACACAGGGGAGAACGTGTGTTAACGAGATGAGGCAACGTGTTTTCGAGCTTGAA
Organism: Rutidosis leptorrhynchoides; assembly: GCF_046630445.1. Lineage (NCBI taxonomy): Eukaryota > Viridiplantae > Streptophyta > Magnoliopsida > Asterales > Asteraceae > Rutidosis > Rutidosis leptorrhynchoides. The sequence goes on along the minus strand of NC_092335.1, from coordinate 47,376,601 downwards.
AGGGAATGTGAGAAAATGAAGTTTGAGATTCGGAAAGCGAATTCAAAGAGAGCGGGATGGAACTTTTTTTGCAATCGAAGACGGCATTATCGTAGATGTTAAAAAAGTATAGACGAAAATATTATGAGTACTCAATTTTGATTTTTATTTATTCAAGTATATCTTAATGTATGACATTTTTGTTTAGTAATCTACAGTCAGTATAGACAAAAATAAAGTAGAAACTGTGAACTGCATAAGTTGAAGAGGTAAAAGTATGTTGCATTTTTGTTTAGTTATCTAAACACATTTACACAAAACATGTTAATTGCAAACTTGAAAGAAGTAACGTGATGATGATTATGTTCAACTAAAACCTTAATTCATTAATTAAAGAACAAATACACGTGAATGTTAAAATTTCTCATTATAAATTATATACTTCGTATCACTTTTACTTTCATAAATGACTTTTATTTTAATTTGGAGTAGAGTAATGATTCAAACTTAAGAAAAGTTCAATCAAAGTAATATTTGTTACGTGTACATTTCCAACTCATCAAGTCTGATGAAGTGGTACCCACGTCATCAACTTCTCTCTCATTTCTTTGTTTATTACTTTTGATATTTGAAATCTGAGTAATACCTACCGAAAGTAAAAATATATTGAATCATAAATATAATGAAAAACGAAACATGTATATGAAAAAAAAAAAAAAAAAAAATGTAGAATCATATATTTATCGATGTATTTTGGTTTTAACCCGAATTATAACACAAATTGAAGTCGTTGCAGATTAACAGCATGTTAGGTTTGGACTTTGGTCTTTGATGAGGAAAATCGTGTGTACTTTTACCAAAACAGATTAACGCAGCGGATAGTTAAAATAATAATCTTTTATTATTTTATGAACAAAATTTAACAAGATTAAATTTTCACTTATTTAATGAAACATGCACACGATTAATCTTTCCAAATGATCCAGTTACACCATAATAATTGTCATGAATATAAAACAAAAGAGGAGTTGACGATATACCTTTCTTGGAGAAATTGATGAGACGGAGAGAAATTTACGATCAAAAGTATGACCGTCTCTTTGGATAGTCCACACTACACTTCAAACGGCCGTCAATGGATGCTAGTCCAAACCCAAGTAATATTAATCAACCTTTGGTTAATATTATGAAATCAAAATTTTTTAGTTCATCGAAAGAAGAATGAGAGATGAATTACTCCGTAATATGGTACAATATATATAGATATTTTATTTTAATATTTCACCCGTGAACCTACCCGTGAAATCAAATTACGAATCATAAAGTCGTATTTCTCAAATACTTCATGGGTATGTTATATAACTTATAATTAATAATTTCTATCATGTCGCTTTCGTGTAAATAGTAAATTAATTAATTTCAATTCATTTACTATTCATATGAATAGTAAATGAATTAATTTCGATTTACTATTTTGTTACTTGAGTAATATATATTCATATATATATATATATATATATATATATTATTTGACGTCTCAGTGTATATGTGTGTGACCCCGAAGGTTCAAATGATGTTAGCCATATAGTTATATGTTGTACCTTACACATTAATCCTACAGACTCCCACTTGTGCATGACACAACATCAAGTAACTATACAAACAATGGTAAGCGTCTAGCAACACGTCATTGTCCCCAAATTCATGTGAGGGTAGTTTCTAGAAACTGTTTATGGTAAGTTTTAAATGTCATTCGTCCTTTTGTTTCAGATACTTTAGTTAAACTTGAGATATGGATCATCTGTCATTCTCATTTGTTTAACAATTTTGTTTCTCGATCTTAGAACTGAATTAGATCACCAAATTAATTAAGTATCATCTTAATTACATCTGGGTGCGGCCACACAAATATCTTATTCATTCATCGAGGAGCTCAAAAAGTATCTAACTCCAAACATTTTAGAGGAACAAATCCTATATTGCATACACGTGTCTATCACTAGCTTTACATTATACCCAATAATGGCCTTTATAAAAGCCTTATTCAGGACAGCGCTTAACCATATCAAAATACAATGTTCCACACATCAAAACTGGCGTGCATCTCAAGTCTAAGAACATAAAAACATAATCACTAAAAGATTCACTACTGACAATGATCCATGTAGTGACATCTCGAATGGGTCATTCCAACATTCATCATCAATGAATACATATGAATTTTGGTCTCAACAAGTTAACTATTTATCATCAATAAATATAACCAAAAACTTCATATTAATCTTAATTCATGTTATTCCCATAACATAACCGATTATGTAGATTTTGAATAATCAACAATTATTCATGGATTAAACATGCTAATATAGAACACAGTGATATAAATGAAACTGATCATACCAACTATATATCAATTCATTAAGATAAAACTGCTTAATGTTCCAAAAATATCCAAATACTAAATTACAAATTAAAAAGATCAGCAGCATAACGAAGTTCAATACTATTAGCATGATCATCATGCTTGTTGTGTGTCATGGGCTTCGTGAACGGGTCAGCCACATTATCATCTGTATGAATCTTAAGAATACTAATATCATTCCTCTCAACGACTTCTTGAATGTAGTCAAACTTTTGAAGAATGTGTCTGCTACCTTTACGTACACGTGATTCTTTTGCAAGTATAATAGCACTTGAATTATCACAGTACATTTCCATAGGGGATTCAATGCTGGGATGTAACATCCCATTTTCCTTATACGTGGTCTAAAGGTACGTATTTTACCTTGTAGACATTTAATATAGACCGCAAATGAATGTTTATAGTTTAATTGTCTGAAAATGTAGAAAATGGTTTGATCAGGCATCCTGTCACGTTTTGGGAGGTTCCATCGCGTTCTGGTCTGTCGCGATACGCGACAAAGCTGGCTGGAACGCGACAACTTCAATATCCCCGACCTGTCCCCTTTATCGCATTTGAGTAGTGTATGTCGCGTTTGGGTGTCGCGTAACGCGACAGACTGTCGCGAAACGCGACAGATGTCGCTGTTTGACATTTTTAACCCAATTAAATGGCATCTTTTGGGGGTTTTTTGGTCTTTTCACTTATGGGCGGTTTTGGATCTAGAAAACTGATACAAGGGTTATCATAACTCATTTAATACATTTTCAACTACATCCCATTCAATTTTAGAGAGAGAGTTAGGGTTTAGTGAGAGAGAGCTCACTTGAAGAAGAAGAAGACCAAATCCCACCCAAGTCCGAGTTTTAAAGTTGTTCCCTACGTCTCTAGCTACGTTGTGATTGTATTGGTAAGTCTTAACTCTATGTTTTGAGTTTTAATTGGTTTATGGCTAGGGTTTTGTGTACTTGAGGCTTGTATGACCATTTGGAGGTTAAATGGGTGAATTTGGGTTATATTGATGAAAGAAAAACCCTAATAGCTATAACCTAGGGCTTGGTCTTGTAGTTTGAGATTTGTAAGTGTTAAATGTGTTGTTAGGCACTAATACACTTGTTAAATGTTGAAAGATTTGTAAATGGGTTAAGTTTGACTAAATTTATAAGTTTAAGTGTCAAAATGGGTCAAATGGGTAATGTTGACCTAGTTTGGACAAGCTGGGTATGAAAATACCCTAGATGGTGTTAGTTGTTGATATTGGACTATAATCACTAGCTTTTAGGGATTTATAATGGGTCTTGGCCATTAATAGGCGGCTTTGGTGTAAATGAGTCATTTAATGCAATTGGGTCATAAAATGCTCAAGTGTTAAATGCTGGTGTCTAGTCCAACTAGTTTGTGTATTGAAAGTGTACTTAATGTAATAGGTACGTTGCATTGAAGGTTGCGAGCTTGATTCCCTAGTTCACTAAAGACGATAAGGTGAGTGGAGTAATTATACGTATGTGTATATGACGTGTTTATTTGTGGGTGTTATGGTATGAACCATCGAGCCGGTAGTGCCATAACATGTGTGCGATAAGATGTGAACCACGAGCCGGTAGCATCGAGTGTGAACCACGAGCCGGTAGCACTATAAACTAGATGTGAACCACGAGCCGGTAGCATCGAGTGTGAACCACGAGCCGGTAGCACTATAAAATAAGATGTGAACCACGAGCCGATAGCATCGAGTGTGAACCACGAGCCGGTAGCACTATAAAAGAGTATGACTCAATTGTGTATGGTGTGAACCATGAGCCGGTAGCACCATAGCGTTTATGGTTAACCATATTGAGATTGTTGATTGTTTAGCATATTGTTTATATATTTATATTGTGTTGAGTATATGCTAATGCGGTTTTGTGATAATACACGACTTGTTAGTATTACGGGTATGATGACATGCTAATTGAGATACAAGTTCGTGCGAGGTATTTGTTGGATGTGATTGCAAATAGATGGGTTATATATATGTATGTATAATTATTGCATTCACCAAGCTTTAGCTTACCCTCTCGTTGTTTATCTTTTTATAGGCTCCAGCGTGGACAAGGGTAAGGGCATTCGGTTGGATTAGAGATCCCGCTTTGTTTGTTAGGGGATGCTTTTGGATTTGTTAGCTTTGAAAGTTGGCCTAACGTTTTGGATAGTTTAGTCCCAAATCATGCTCGAAGTGTCGTTTGGATTATAAACTATCATTTGTAGTGGGGCGAAATTGTATTAAACTTAATTAATGGCCTTCGTGCCTTGTAAACATTTAAATTATGGTACGTTTTAAATGGAACTTGTGGAATGGTTTACACATTTTATTGGCGTGTAAATGTGAATTATTTAAAATATATATATATATATATATATATATATATATATATATATATATATATATATATATATATATATATATATATATATATATATATATATATATATATTGTATGGAATACGGGTTGGGTTGTTTCAAGTGGTATCAGAGCATGGTCTAAGGGATTTAGGTGACTTGAGATAGGCGCCTAGACTTAGACTTTTTGTGTGCGCGTTATGCGGGACTTGTAGGACTTTGGGTCGGATCGGGTTTTGGTTAGTCCATAGGTTTATGTGAACTAATCATGCGCTATTGTTTTGTGTGGTATTTGAAATTGTCAAGTGAGATAGACGTGGTACTAGTGAGTTAATAGGATGTTCTCGCGTAACAATGATTAGCTACCATTGTTACGGGTTCAAATCGTGTCAAACAAGCGATGTACGATGATTGTTGAGCAAGATGGGGTAGTGTGGTGTATATGTATATACATATGTGTTAAGTCCTTTCGATTTGTTGCTTAATTTACTTCGTTTTATAGAATGAAGATGAGAAATGGACACGACACCAACGACGGAAGTACGAGTGAGGACGTTGAACTCACGGCCAAGGTTGAGGCCATCTTTAAAAAGCTAAAGAAGGATTTTCTTGACGATGTCCGAAAGGTCTTCCAAGAGTCGGTTGATGGACAAGTGACCGAAATGATCAATGAACGAATGAAAGCCGCAATAGAGGAGGCTTTAGAGGCTAGAAACATTTATCCTCGAGGCGAAGGGGGTAAAGGTAATGGTGGGGGTGGAAGGCGGGACTTCCACTACAAAAATTTCAAGGATACTCAACCTCCGATGTTTAACAGGGTGAGGGATCCATTGAAAAGCACTTGTTGGATTTCTGATATCGAGGGGGCGTTCCGTACAGCGGAGTGGCCTCCCGAGAAGAAGACGAGGTATGATTCTAGCATGTTGTGCGAAGAGGGCAAGTTGTGGTGGGACGATAAAATCAAATTATATGGTGAAGAGCAATGCATGTGCTTGACATAGGAGGAGTTTAAGAAGGAATTTTTCCAAGAATACCGAACTTCTTCCGATCTTGATAAAATCCGGGACGAGTTGCACAATTTGCGACAAGGTTCAATGGACTTGGTTACTCTCAAGTCTACCTTCTTGGCAAAGACTCGTTTTTGTCCGGAGTATGTTGGTGATGATCACAAGTTGATGCTAGATTTCTATCGTACTTTAAGTGATGAGTTGAAGGGTAAGATTAGCCGGGGAATGGCTAAGTCTTTTGAAGATTTATACGAATTGGCTAGGGGTTTTGAGCCGGAAGTTCCAAGAAAAAGCGATTTCACTTTTTCAAAGAGAAAGTTTGAAGGTTCGAGTTATTCGAACTTTTCAAATAAAAAGAACAAGAAAGGCTCTGAAAGTGCTAACAGTGTGAAGAAGGGTGCTTCCGGGGGTTTCGGACCCACGTGTTATAATTGTAATCAAAGAGGGCACATAGCCCGTGATTGTACCAAGGCGTCGACCAAGATTACTTGTTATAATTGTGGTAAAGAAGGACACAAGAGGCCGGAATGTCCCGATTTGAATAATGATCATGTGAAGAAGTTGGAGAGAGCGGCGGGTACGGCTAGGGGTCGCAATTACTTGATGACCAATGATAAGGCCAAACAATCCAACGAAGTTGTCTCAGGTACTTTTATGGTTAACTCAAATCCGGCAAGGATTCTATTTGATAGCGGTGCAAATTTGTCGTTTGTATCTCCAAAATTTGTGCCTAGACTTAATAGACCGTTAGCTAAGTTAAGTCGTCCGGTAGAAGTCGAAATAGCGGACGGCAAGACGGTGCTAGTGGTTGATGTGTGTAAAAATTGTGATGTCATTTTTGGTGCCGAAAACTTTAAGATTGATCTTATCCCGATGACTTGGGGTGATTTCGATATCGTTGTTGGTATGGATTGGCTCGATCGTAATAGAGCCGATATTGCATGCCATGAAAAATTTATTCGCGTGAAGACCCCAAGTGGGGGAGAGTTAATTAGTCACGGTGATAAGCGTAGAAGACTTGTGCCGATATGCACTTTTGCACGGGCACGTCATTTCCTTGATAGTGGTTGTGATGACCCGAAAATTTCCGACTAAATTTAAACTTAATCTTCACATGATTTCGATACGATAAGCAAAGTCTATAATGTTGAGTCTCGAAAATTTTGGAACTACGTTCATATATGCAATTACCCTTCGACCGCTTCCGACGATTCACGAACAACTACTTTTAATTAGATATGCGGTAATATTAATTAGTTATATTAAAACTGTTATTTTTAAATAATAACATTTTTATTATTAAAATTATTAATTTTTATATTTATCATTAAAATTATCATTTTCAGTAATATTATTATTATAATTATATTAATAGTATTCTTATTATTATTATCAACCATATTAATATTATTATTATTATTAATATTATTATTAATATTATTATTATTAATATTATTATTATTATTATTATTATTATTATTATTATATTTATCAGTTACTAAAATCAATTACAGTATGATATACATAAAAACTGATATAAACGCGTAATGTGGTTATACATCCCCATCTCCTTTAATTATTTTTTTTCCTTATTGTGATTTCTTGTCTCCCATAAATGACACTACAAAACACAAATTATTGAAATATCTACTTTAAAGTGCTTCTACTTTACTGTATGATGATCATTCACGTTCTAATTTTTTTTTCAAATCGAAACATATATGTATTATTATATTATTATTATGATTGTTAGATTAACTTTATATATACCTACCCCATCTCATTCTTCTATTATTTGAATGACATCTTCAATCACGGGCTTAATAAACTGCATGCATAATAGACATATATGGTAATGGTAATTGATTTGAATTCCACATGTCCTACATTTAAATATACATGTAGATTATATTTAATCCACTTACTTGATAAATCTAGACCCATTTTTTTTTCTTCTCTATATACATTTACATACACCCTGCATCCTATAACATGAAAACCATCCACAGCTGATGTTACCACCAATTTCTAATTTTTGTTTGAATGTGACCCAACCCAAACTATTTTCCTCTTCTGTTAATGTATTAGCCAAGAACCACAAATTAAACCATTTGCTATTCCCTTATGTTTCTTGTTTTGATTCAATAAACAACCATCTCCACCATCGTAAACCACCCATCACAAAACCGCCACCATTAATCTCTATTATTGCTATATTCGATCTTGCTTGCAGTCGAGAAACCTTTATCATCTCCTTCTTCTTTCTATTTGGAAACCAGAGAACAAACACGTTCCATCACCACTTCATGTCTCCACCATAAATCATAAATTTATGACCAAGAATCAAATCGCAATACCTTCAATTATTTTTTCTGATTGTCTACCGAATCATGCAAAACCGCCACACTTTTATGTCTTGCTCTCTATACTTGAAGCTGTTGCAGGCCACCATATATCTCTGTTAAAGAACCACACGAAAACATCGTCGGCTACTTCGATTTGTTTCTGTTTAAAACAAGTTTCTACGTTGTAATTGCCGACACCTACAAGTTTTATAATACCCAACTAGGCAACTTACTCCACAACTTTAATAAAGTGTCGGTTACTATTAGGAATAAGAAAAGTGGACGACTAGAAAATGATTTGCATGTGGGAAGAATTGTTTATCATGGTCGACAACTTTATAGCCCTTTTATATTTTTGAACGGTTACCGAAGTCATTTAGAAACCATGACATCCCATGGATCTAGTCGTGAGCTGTATTAGTATTTTTTTTAGTTGGCAGACAAACCCCACTCACCACTTGAGGATTTCAAGATTTAATATTGATCATAGTTGGTTAAACTGAAAACGTAATCGATCTAGCCTTGGACCGTATCACATTCGTTTGCTATTGGACCTGTTTTTCCTTTTCATTAGGCCGAAGATATGGAGAATGTTGTAGGGCTGTGTCATTTTTTTTTGTTTTCTATTGTTGGGCTACCACTCATTGGGCCGTATAAACTATCAGGATTTGTAAATGAGCTGTTGATCGAGATGTCTGCTTCCACTAACCTATCGACCCATAAACATAAATCAAACACCACTTGAAAACCTTCAATCTTTTTCGTGACTGATGATGATTTGGATGATAAAGAAGGTAGATGATGATGGTGTTACTTGATGTTGATGATAATGATGATGATGAATGACATGTTTATGATGATGGGAAGATAGACGATTAAGATATAATGATGACGATTACGATTGATATAGATGTTAATATGGGTATGATTTCATGATATAGATGATAAACGGTTATTGTAGTTTAAATAATTAAGTGTGCAAATTACTACAAAAGGTTACAAGGTGGTTCAGTGGTTTAAGGTGTTGGTTGGTTTAGCCGAGAGGCCTTGAGTTCAAACCCGGACTTGGGCATTTTTTTTAGGATTACTCCATTGAGGTAGCTATTTATTTATTTAATTATCATTATTATTCTTATCATTATTATCATTATTATTAAAATTAATATTTTTAGGACCATTATTATTATTTTATCATTATTATTATTAGTATTAACATTATTATAAATATCTTTATCATTTTTAGTATTATTACTATCATTATTATTACTTTTACCATTATTATTATTACAACTATATTATTTTTATTATTAATATTACTATTAATATTATTATTATAAAAGTTAGTTATATTTAATAAAACTATATTTTTTTAAGTATATAAAGTAAATATATTTAAGTTAATAATGAAACACATGAATTACTAAAACTAACAGTTACATTAATAATAATATATAAAGTTATTCGACTTCAATTATATGCGTTAATATATATAAATAATATAGGTTCGTGAATCCGAGGTCAACCCTACTCCTGTTAAATGACGTCATATGTATTTTTACTACAAAATACAGTATGGTGAGTTCATTTGATTCCCTTTTACTCTTTACATTTTTGAGACTGAGAATACATGCGCTATTTTTACAACTGCTTTATTAAATGCCTTTGAAATATATTTTGAACTGCGAATACATGAAATACTTTTATAAATGTTTGACGAGATAGATACAAGCAAAACATTCCTCGAATGAATTATTATGCAGACAGAAGTTCTGCGGATTATTATTGAATTATGTGGACATGATAATTGCTACCATTGAATTATGTGGACATGATAATTGCCACCATTGAATTATGTGGACATGATAATTGCCACCAGTTGATGTGAATGTTATATATCGAGAGAATGATTTTTATACACAGGTTATGTGTATTAGTTTTTGTGCACGAGATATGTGTACGGTTACTAAGATTTATGAAAGATGATTTCGTACACGAGAAAGGTGTACTGTATTTAAAAGATATCGCGTGTACATTACAGGTGGGTATAGGATTCGGGCCCATTTGTACCATGCAGGATTTAAATCTTGTGGTCTATCAAAATGATAAATTTTATTGTTTTATGATAAACTTATGAACTCACCAACCTTTTGGTTGACACTTTAAAGCATGTTTATTCTCAGGTATGAAAGAAATCTTCCGCTGTGCATTTGCTCATATTACATGGAGTCGTTCATGGCATATAGAGGTCAGAACCTCGCAATGGGACCAACTGTTGAAGACTTCGTCCGGATGGATTAGGACGGGTCATTTTCAGTTGGTATCAGAGCGGTGGTCTTAGCGAACCAGGTCTGCATTAGTGTGTCTAACTGATAAGTCGATAGGATGCATTAGTGAGTCTGGACTTCGACCGTGTCTGCATGTCAAAAGTTTTGCTTATCATTTCGTGTCGAAAATTATTTGCTTATCATCCTTAAAGTCTAGACATGTCTTACTGCCTCTATTGCATAGACAGTGTATAGACAAAATTCATATCTTAGCGTATCTGTTACTGTAGACTTTGCGTGACAGCTTCCGTAGATTCCTCTGTAACTTATGGGATTTTAGTATTATATATATGCATATGTAAATTATGTATTGTAGGATACTAATCTACATCCTATAATCTATTTCTTATCGAAAATCCTTCATCTGATCGTACGAGATGAATCCCTCAACCAGTTCGAATTCCTCGGATTCCGATAGCTATTCCGATAGTTATTTCGACAGCTATTTCGATATGGAGTTTCACTCGAGCTCCGAAAGCAGCGTCATCAGAATGAATCAATCAAATCAGCCATCCCCAATTCATCTGATGGGTTCGTAGACTACTTAATCATTGGAGACAAGAAGAAGGCGATCCCTTTCATCCCCCATATTGTTCGCTGGGCAAAGAACTTGAAGCATTCACTGGCGAACCAATCCGAAACACCATTTTCACTCTCATTTCCTGATAACCTCGCCACGATTATATTCTATCTAAAATTCTAGATCTTATTCATCCGCTCGTCCGAATCGACAATCATCCCGGAATAATGGAAGAAGTCAACGAACTTCGCGCTCGAGTAATCAATTTGGAAAACGTGGTGCAAAATTTACCAGCTTCAGCAACATCACCCGCACCAACAGTACCCCAACATCAATACCAGTACCACCAACTACCCAAGTTCCAACATCACACGCCTCAACATCTCATTCCGTACCTCAGGTATAATCATCGTTCTACGTATCATTCTACATCAATTAACTTCTTTCAGTATGGCGATTATGTAATCTCTAATGTTTTAGAAATTATATATTATTGTTCTAACAATAAATCAAATGAGATTAATATCACATTAACTCATTAAATCCGTGATTATATCTGAAGAAAATATATATGTATATATATTTTCATAAAGATTGTAATTAAAAATTCTTTCGTACAAACTGTTAATGGTGAAAATATTTTAACGGGTAGGTAATACCCGAGGAATATTTAGATTTCACATTAATAAGTTACATTGTACATTCTTCGAATCTGATTCAACAGTCATTTAATATCCTACTTACATCCACAGACATACGTATTCGTTCACCATAGAATAACCATTTTCATTCAAATTTCATATTGAGATTTTGATCTATCAGAATTCAACAAGTGGCATAATGAAGAAAACATTTGACGAAATAAAAATTTGATAGAAACAAACAAATTAACTACTAAAAATTTTGTTAAGAATCCACGCTAATTGTTCCAGCTAAATGTTCCTAGCTAACTGATTACATTTTATTTATCGCAGTTCGTTTGTCGCAATTTAATTATCGCAATTTTATTTATCATTATTTAATTTATGTTATTTATTTTTACGCACTTTAAATATCGGGACACGTATACAAGGTTTTGACATATCATATCGACGCATCTATATATATTATTTGGAATAACCATAGACACTCTATATGCAGTGAGTTAGCTATACAGGGTTGAGGTTGATTCTACAATAATATATATAGTTTGAGTTGTGATCGAGTTTGAGACATGTACACGGGTCACAATACATATTAATTAATTTGAATATTATATATTAAATCATTGAACTGCTAATTGTGGGCTATCAACTATGGACTGCCGACATTGGACAATTAAAATGAATTAAAATATTGCTTATAACATATGAAACTAAACATTTCTTCAAGTTTGCCACTTGATTTCATCTTAAACCTCATTTGTATCTTGACGATTACAATCTGCGTTCAAACCTTTCATGATTCTTGAAAACACCTCAATCGAGAGGATGAACCAACCGCACTTCATCTACAGAAGGAAAGATTTATGCATATAGTTATGTACCTGAAAACACTCGGGACCTGAGTAAACGTTTAACACATATCAGTGCTGAAATGTCCCTTTCTTATTGATTAAAAACGTTCCATATTAATTGATTTCGTTGCGAGGTTTTGACCTCTATATGAGACGTTTTTCAAAGACTGCATTCATTTTTAAAACAAACCATAACCTTTATTTCATAAATAAAGGTTTAAAAAGCTTTACGTAGATTATCAAATAATGAAAATCTAAAATATCCTGTTTACACACGACCATTACATAATGGTTTACAATACAAATATGTTACATCGAAATCAGTTTCTTGAATGCAGTTTTTACACAATATCATACAAACATGGACTCCAAATCTTGTCCTTATTTTAGTATGCAACAGCGGAAGCTCTTAGTATTCACCTGAGAATAAACATACTTTAAACGTCAACAAAAATGTTGGTGAGTTATAGGTTTAACCTATATATATCAAATCGTAACAATAGACCACAAAATTTCATATTTCAATACACATCCCATACATAGAGATAAAAATCATTCATATGGTGAACACCTGGTAACCGACATTAACAAGATGCATATATAAGAATATCTCCATCATTCCGGGACACCCTTCGAATATGATATAAATTTCGAAGTACTAAAGCATCCGGTACTTAGGATGGGGTTTGTTAGGCCCAATAGATCTATCTTTAGGATTCGCGTCAATTAGGGTGTCTGTTCCCTAATTCTTAGATTACCAGACTTAATAAAAAGGGACATATTCAATTTCGATAATTCAACCATAGAATGTAGTTTCACGTACTTGTGTCTATTTTGTAAATCATTTATAAAACCTGCATGTATTCTCATCCCAAAAATATTAGATTTTAAAAGTGGGACTATAACTCACTTTCACATATTTTTACTTCGTCGGGAAGTAAGACTTGGCCACTGGTTGATTCACGAACCTATAATAATATATACATATATATCAAAGTATGTTCAAAATATATTTACAACACTTTTAATATATTTTGATGTTTTAAGTTTATTAAGTCAGCTGTCCTCGTTAGTAACCTACAACTAATTGTCCACAGTTAGATGTACAGAAATAAATCGATAAATATTATCTTGAATTAATCCACGACCCAGTGTATACATATCTCAGTATTGATCACAACTCAAACTATATATATTTTGGAATCAACATCAACCCTGTATAGCTAACTCCAACATTCACATATAGAGTGTCTATGGTTGTTCCGAAATATATATAGATGTGTCGACATGATAGGTCGAAACATTGTATACGTGTCTATAGTATCTCAAGATTACATAATATACAATACAAGTTGATTAAGTTATGGTTGGAATAGATTTGTTACCAATTTTCACGTAGCTAAAATGAGAAAAATTATCCAATCTTGTTTTACCCATAACTTCTTCATTTTAAATCCGTTTTGATTGAATCAAATTGCTATGGTTTCATATTGAACTCTATTTTATGAATATAAACAGAAAAAGTATAGGTTTATAGTCAGAAAAATAAGTTACAAGTCGTTTTTGTAAAGGTAGTTATTTCAGTCGAAAGAACGACGTCTAGATGACCATTTTAGAAAACATACTTTCACTTTGAGTTTAACCATAATTTTTGGATATAGTTTCATGTTCATAATAAAAATCATTTTTCGAGAATAACAACTTTTAAATCAAAGTTTATCATAGTTTTTAATTAACTAACCCAAAACAGCCCGCGGTGTTACTACGACGGCGTAAATCCGGTTTTACGGTGTTTTTCGTGTTTCCAGGTTTTAAATCATTAAGTTAGCATATCATATAGATATAGAACATGTGTTTATTTGATTTTAAAAGTCAAGTTAGAAGGATTAACTTTTATTTGCGAACAAGTTTAGAATTAACTAAACTATGTTCTAGTGATTACATGTTTAAACCTTCGAATAAGATAGCTTTATATGTATGAATCGAATGATGTTATGAACATCATTACTACCTCAAGTTCCTTGGATAAACCTACTGGAAATGAGAAAAATAGATCTAGCTTCAAAGGATCCTTGGATGGATTGAAAGTTCTTGAAGCAGAATCATGACACGAAAACAATTTCAAGTAAGATTTCCACTCGAAATAAGATTGTTATAGTTATAAAAATTGAATTAAAGTTTGAATATGATTATTACCTTGTATTAGAAAGATAACCTACTGTAAGTAACAAAGGTTTCTTGATCTTGGATGATTACTTGGAATGGATTTAGAAAACTTAGAAGTAAACTTGCAATCTTGGAAGTATTCTTGATTTTATGAAACTAGAACTTTTGAAATTTATGAAGAACACTTAGAACTTGAATAAAGAACTTGAGAGAGATCAATTAGATGAAGAAAATTGAAGAATGAAAGTGTTTGTAGGTGTTTTTGGTCGTTGGTGTATGGATTAGATATAAAGGATATGTAATTTTGTTTTCATGTAAATAAGTCATGAATGATTACTCATATTTTTGTAATTTTATGAGATATTTCATGCTAGTTGCCAAATGATGGTTCCCAAATGTGTTAGGTGACTCACATGGGCTGCTAAGAGCTAATCATTGGAGTGTATATACCAATAGTACATACATCTAAAAGCTGTGTATTGTACGAGTACGAATACGGGTGCATACGAGTAGAATTATTGATGAAACTGAACGAGGATGTAATTGTAAGCATTTTTGTTAAGTAGAAGTATTTTGATAAGTGTCTTGAAGTCTTTCAAAAGTGTATGAATACATATTAAAACACTACATGTATATACATTTTAACTGAGTCGTTAAGTCATCGCTAGTCGTTACATGTAAATGTTGTTTTGAAACCTTTAAGTTAACGATCTTGTTGAATGTTGTTAACCCATTGTTTATTATAACAAATGAGATGTTAAATTGTTATATTATCATGATATTATGATATATAATATATCTTAGTATGATATATATACAGTTAAATGTCGTTACAACGATAATGGTTACATATATGTCTCGTTTCGAAATCATTAAGTTAGTAGTCTTATTTTTACATATGTATTTCATTGTTAATACACTTAATAATATATTTACTTATCATTTAATATAATTAACCAAGTGTATCAATATCTTAATATGATTCTTATGTACCTAGTAAGACGTTGTTATAACGATAATCGTTATATATATCGTTTTCGAGTTTCTTAAATTAATAGTCTCATTTTTATGTATATAACTCATTGTTAAAATACCTAATGAGATACATACTTATAATAAAATCATGTTAACTATATATATAACCATATATATGTCATCGTATAGTTTTTACAAGTTTTAACGTTCGTGAATCACCGGTCAACTTGGGTGGTCAATTGTCTATATGAAACCTATTTCAATTAATCAAGTCTTAACAAGTTTGATTGCTTAACATGTTGGAAACACTTAATCATGTAAATAACAATTTCATTTAATATATATATAAACATGGAAAAGTTCGGGTCACTACAGTACCTACCCGTTAAATAAATTTCGTCCTGAAATTTTAAGCAGTTGGAGGTGTTGACGTATCTTCTGGAAATAAATGCGGGTATTTCTTCTTCATCTGATCTTCACGCTCCCAGGTGAACTCGGGTCCTCTACAAGCATTCCATCGAACCTTAACAATTGGTATCTTGTTTTGTTTAAGTCTCTTAACCTCACGATCCATTATTTCGACGGGTTCTTCAATGAATTGAAGTTTTTCATTGATTTGGATTTCGTCCAACGGAATAGTGAGATCTTCTTTAGCAAAACATTTCTTCAAATTTGAGAATAGAAAGTGTTATGTACAGCCGCGAGTTGTTGAGGTAGCTCCAGTTGGTAAGCTACTGGTCCGACACGATCTATAATCTTGAATGGTCCAATGTACCTTGGATTTAGTTTCCCCCGTTTACCAAATTGAACAACGACTTTCCAAGGTGAAACCTTAAGCATGACCATTTCTCCAATTTCAAAATCTATATCTTTTCTTTTACTGTCCGCGTAGCTCTTTTGTCGACTCTGGGCGGTATTCAATCTTTGTTGAATTTGGATGATTTTCTCGGTAGTTTCTTGTATTATCTCCGGACCCGTAATCTGTCTATCCCCCACTTCACTCCAACAAATCGGAGACCTGCACTTTCTACCATAAAGTGCTTCAAACGGCGCCATTTTAATGCTTGAATGGTAGCTGTTGTTGTAGGAAAATTCTACTAACGGTAGATGTCGATCCCAACTGTTTCCGAAATCAATAACACAAGCTCGTAGCATGTCTTCAAGTGTTTGTATCGTCCTTTCGCTCTGCCCATCAGTTTGTGGATGATAGGCAGTACTCATGTCTAGACGAGTTCCCAATGCTTGCTGTAATGTCTGCCAGAATCTTGAAATAAATCTGCCATCCCTATCAGAGATAATAGAGATTGGTATTCCATGTCTGGAGACGACTTCCTTCAAATACAGTCGTGCTAACTTCTCCATCCTGTCATCTTCTCTTATTGGCAGGAAGTGTGTTGACTTGGTGAGACGATCAACTATTACCCAAATAGTATCATAACCACTTGCAGTCCTTGGCAATTTAGTAATGAAATCCATGGTAATGTTTTCCCATTTCCATTCCGAGATTTCAGGTTGTTGTAGTAGACCTGATGGTTTCTGATGTTCAGCTTTGACCTTAGAACACGTCAAACACTCTCCTACATATTTAGCAATATCGGCTTTCATACCTGGCCACTAAAAACGTTTCTTAAGATCCTTGTACATCTTCCCCGTTCCAGGATGTATTGAGTATCTGGTTTTATGAGCTTCTCTAAGTACCATTTCTCTCATATCTCCAAATTTTGGTACCCAAATTCTTTCAGCCCTATACCGGGTTCCGTCTTCCCGAATATTAAGATGCTTCTCCGGTCCTTTGGGTATTTCATCCTTTAAATTTCCCTCTTTTAAAACTCCTTGTTGCGCCTCCTTTATTTGAGTAGTAAGGTTAGTGTGAATCATTATATTCATAGATTTTACTCGAATGGGTTCTCTGTCCTTCCTGCTCAAGGCGTCGGCTACCACATTTGCCTTCCCCAGGTGGTAACGAATCTCATAGTCATAATCATTCAACAATTCAATCCACCTACGCTGCCTCATATTCAGTTGTTTCTGATTAAATATGTGTTGAAGACTTTTGTGGTCGGTATATATAATACTTTTGACCCCATATAAGTAGTGCCTCCAAGTCTTTAATGCAAAAACAACCGCGCCTAATTCCAAATCATGCATCGTATAATTTTGTTCGTGAATCTTCAATTGTCTAGACGCCTAAGCAATCACCTTTGTTCGTTGCATTAATACACAACCGAGACCTTGTTTTGATGCGTCACAATAAATCACAAAATCATCATTCCCTTCAGGCAATGACAATATAGGTGTCGTAGTTAGCTTTTTCTTCAATAATTGAAACGCCTTCTCTTGTTCATCCTTCCATTCAAATTTCTTCCCTTTATGCGTTAATGCAGTCAAGGGTTTTGCTATTTTGGAGAAATCTTGGATGAATCTTCTGTAGTAACCAGCCAATCCTAAAAATTGACGTATATGCTTCGGAGTTTTTGGGGTTTCCCACTTTTCAAAGGTTTCGATCTTTGCCGGGTCCACCTAGATACCTTCTTTGTTCACTATATGATCGAGGAATTGAACTTCTTCCAACCAAAATGCACACTTTGAAAACTTAGCGTACAGTTTTTCTTTCCTCAATACTTCTAGCACTTTTCTCAAATGTTCTTCGTGTTCTTGATCATTCTTTGAGTAAATAAGTATGTCATCGATGAAAATAATGACAAACTTGTCAAGATATGGCCCACACACTCTGTTCATAAGGTCCATGAACATAGCTGGTGCGTTAGTCAATCCAAACGGCATAACCATAAACTCGTAATGACTATAACGCGTCCTAAAAGCAGTTTTTGGAATATCATCCTCCTTTACTCGCATTTGATGATATCCAGAACGTAAATCGATCTTCGAATAAACCGACGAGCCTTGTAGTTGATCAAATAAGTCATCAATTCTCGGTAATGGATAACGGTTTTTGATGGTAAGTTTGTTCAACTCTCTGTAGTCAATACACAACCTAAATATACCATCCTTCTTCTTGACAAACAAAACAGGAGCTCCCCATGGTGATGTGCTTGGTCGAATGAAACCAAGTTCTAATAGTTCTTGCAGTTGGCTTTGCAGTTCTTTCATCTCGCTGGGTGCGAGTCTATAAGGAGCACGAGCTATTGGTGTAGCTCCTGGTACAAGATCTATTTGAAATTCAACAGATTCGATGTGGAGGTAGTCCCGGTAATTCTTTCGGAAATACATCGGGAAATTCTTTTGCGACGGGAACATCATTGATGCTCTTTTCTTCAGTTTTTACTTTCTCGACGTGTGCTAGAACAGCATAGCAACCTTTTCTTATTAGTTTTTGTGCCTTCAAATTACTAATAAGATGTAGCTTCATGTTGCCCTTTTCTCCGTACACCATTAAGGGTTCTCCTTCTTCTCGTACAATGCGAATTGCATTTTTATAACATACGATCTCTGCTTTCACCTTCTTCAGCCAGTCCATGCCAACTATTACATCAAAACTCCCTAACTCTACTGGTATCAAATCAATCTTAAATATTTCGCTACCCAGTTTAATTTCTCGATTCCGGCATATATTATCTGCTGAAATTAATTTACCGTTTGCTAATTCGAGTAAAAATTTACTATCTAACGGCGTCAATGGACAACTTAATTTAGCACAAAAATCTCTACTCATATAGCTTCTATTCGCACCCGAATCAAATAAAACGTAAACAGATTTATTATCAATAAGAAACGTACCCGTAACAAGCTCCGGGTCTTCCTGCGCCTCTGCCGCATTAATATTGAAAACTCTTCCGCGGCCTTGTCCATTCGTGTTCTCCTGGTTCGGGAAATTTCTAATAATGTGGCCCGGTTTTCCACATTTATAACAAACTACATTGGCATAACTTGCTCCGACACTACTTGCTCTGCCATTACTCGTTCCGACACCATTTGTTCCTTTCGTTCTGTTAACCCCTGGTCCGTAGACCTCACACTTCGCCGCGCTATGACCATTTCTTTTACACTTGTTGCAAAATTTGGTGCAGAACCCTGAGTGATACTTTTCACACCTTTGGCATAGCTGCTTCTTATTGTTGTTGTTGTTGTTGCGGTTGTTGGGATGATTATTGTAGTTGCTGTTGTTGTTGTTGTCGTTGGGCCATTTGTTGTAGTTGCGATTGATGTTGCGATTGTTGGGATAATTGTTGCGATTATTATTGTAATTGCTGTTGTTGTTGTATTGGTGATTCTTATCACCGTTTTCCTGCCACTTTCTTTTGACTTGCTTCACATTGGCCTTTTCAGCCGTCTGTTCTTTAATTCTTTCCTCAATCTGGTTCACTAGTTTGTGAGCCATTCTACATGCCTGTTGTATGGAGGCGGGCTCGTGTGAACTTATATCTTCTTGGATTCTTTCCGGTAATCCTTTCACAAACGCGTCGATCTTCTCTTCCTCATCTTCGAACGCTCCCGGACACAATAGGCACAATTCTGTGAATCGTCTTTCGTACGTGGTAATATTAAATCCTTGGGTTCGTAACCCTCTAAGTTCTGTCTTGAGCTTATTGACCTCGGTTCTGGGACGGTACTTCTCATTCATCAAGTGCTTGAATGTTGACCACGGTAGTGCGTACGCATCATCTTGTCCCACTTGCTCTAGATAGGTATTCCACCATGTTAACGCAGAACCTGTGAAGGTATGCATAGCGTACTTCACTTTGTCCTCTTCAGTACACTTACTTATGGCAAACACCGATTCGACCTTCTCAGTCCACCGTTTCAATCCGATCGGTCCTTCGGTTCCATCAAATTCCAAAGGTTTGCAGGCAGTGAATTCTTTGTAAGTGCATCCTACACAAGTTCCTGTACTGCTAGATCCAAGGTTATTGTTGGTATGTAGCGCAGCCTGTACTGCGGCAATGTTTGAAGCTAGAAAAGTACGGAATTCCTCTTCATTCATATTCACGGTGTGTCGAGTAGTCGGTGCCATTTCCTTCAAAATAGTCAAATGGAACAAGTTAATCATACAGAATATTAAGAGTAGTTAATAGTATTTCGTAGCATAATATGAACTCATTTATAAAAGCTTTTTCTTCATATTAGCGTTTTATAAGTTTAAATTTGGGTAGTACCTACCCGTTAAGTTCATACTTAGTAGCTAATATACAATTCAACTACTACAATTCTATATGAAAAACTGATTATAATAATATTTCGCGTTCAAACTTTTATACAATATTTTACAAACTTACAATACCGCTTATTTTACATAAAGCATGAAATATAGCACACAATAACTTTGATACAAGATAGTTGTGAAGATAATTCTAGTTAGTACACAAGTCGTTCAGCAAAGGCAATAAAGACACGTAATTCATACATCCAGAAACAAGTCATGCATTCTGGTTTTACTAGGACTACTTCCCATCCTTGGTCTTGTGGAACATAACCGTTATGGCCGTTGATAAGACAGCGTGTTGTAACGTCGTCAAAGGGACGAGGGTTACGTAATATCCAACAGTCCCTTAACAATCTAAAAACCTCATTTCTTACCCCAATTACCGACTCCGTCACTTGTGGGAACGTTTTGTTTAATAGTTGTAGCCCGATGTTCTTTTTCTCACTTTGGTGAGAAGCGAACATTACTAACCCGTAAGCATAGCATGCTTCTTTATGTTGCATGTTAGCCACTTTTTCTAAATCATGAAGTCTTATATTCGGATACATTGAGTCAAAATAATTTCTTAACCCGTTGCGTAAAATAGCATTTGGGTTCCCCGCAATATATGCGTCAAAGTAAACACATCGTAACTTATGGGTTTCCCAATGTGATATCCCCCATCTTTCAAACGAAAGTCTCTTATAAACCAAGACATTCTTGGAACGTTCTTCGAATGTCTTACAAACTGATTTCGCCGTAAATAGTTGTGCCGAAGAATTCTGACCGACTCTAGACAAGATTTCATCAATCATGTCTCCGGGTAGGTCTCTTAAAATATTGGGATGTCTATCCATTTTGTGTTTTTATACTGTAAAATAGACAAGAGTTAGATTCATAAAAAAAAAATACTTATTAATACAAGCAATTTTTACATATATCATAAAGTATAAGCCCACTATATTACATATATTACACCACACGAATACAACTATCTTATTCCGACTCGCTCGTTTCTTCTTCTTCGGTTTTGGTTCGTTTTGCCAAGTTTCTAGGGATATATGATGTTCCCCTAATACGAGCTGTCGTTTTCCACAACGGTTTAGAAAAACCTGGTGGTTTAGAGGTTCCCGGGTCATTGTTACAACTTAAGGGCTTCGGGGGTTGACGATACATATAAAGTTCATCGGGGTTGGAATTAGATTTCTCTATTTTTATGCCCTTTCCCTTATTATTTTCTTTTGCCTTTTTAAATTCAGTTGGGGTAATTTCTATAACATCATCGGAATTCTCGTCGGAATCCGATTCATCGGAGAATTGGTAATCCTCCCAATATTTTGCTTCCTTGGCGGAAACACCATTGACCATAATTAACCTTGGTCGGTTGGTTGAGGATTTTCTTTTACTTAACCGTTTTATTATTTCCCCCACCGGTTCTATTTCCTCCTCAGGTTCCTCCTCTTCCGGTTCTGATTCTTCTTCCGGTTCTGATTCTTCTTCCGGTTCTTCTTCGGGAACTTGTGAATCAGTCCAATATATATTCGACTGTTCGTTATTATTAGGTGAGTCAATGGGATTTGTGCTAGAGGTAGACATCTATCACACAATATCAAACATGTTAAGAGATTAATATATCACATAATATATACATGTTAATAATATATAGTTTCCAACAAAAATGTTAAGCAATCATTTTTAAAGAAAACACGGTCGAAGTCCAGACTCACTAATGCATCCTAACAAACTTGATAAGACACACGAATGCAAATTTCTGGTTCTCTAAGACCAATGCTCGGATACCAACTGAAATGTCCCGTTCTTATTGATTAAAAACGTTCCATATTAATTGATTTCGTTGCGTGGTTTTGACCTCTATATGAGACGTTTTTCAAAGACTGCATTCATTTTTAAAACAAACCATAACCTTTATTTCATAAATAAAGGTTTAAAAAGCTTTACGTAGATGATCAAATAATGATAATCTAAAATGTCATGTTTACACACGACCATTACATAATGGTTTACAATACAAATATGTTACATCGAAATCAGTTTCTTGAATGCAGTTTTTACACAATATCATACAAACATGGACTCCAAATCTTGTCCTTATTTTAGTATGCAACAGCGGAAGCTCTTATTATTCACCTGAGAATAAACATACTTTAAACGTCAACAAAAATGTTGGTGAGTTATAGGTTTAACCTATATATATCAAATCGTAACAATAGACCACAAAATTTCATATTTCAATACACATCCCATACATAGAGATAAAAATCATTCATATGGTGAACACCTGGTAACCGACATTAACAAGATGCATATATAAGAATATCCCCATCATTTCGGGACACCCTTCGGATATGATATAAATTTCGAAGTACTAAAGCATCCGGTACTTTAGATGGGGTTTGTTAGGCCCAATAGATCTATCTTTAGGATTCGCGTAAATTAGGGTGTCTGTTCCCTAATTCTTAGATTACCAGACTTAATAAAAAGGGGCATATTCGATTTCGATAATTCAACCATAGAATGTAGTTTCACGTACTTGTGTCTATTTTGTAAATCATTTATAAAACCTGCATGTATTCTCATCCCAAAAATATTAGATTTTAAAAGTGGGACTATAACTCACTTTCACAGATTTTTACTTCGTCGGGAAGTAAGACTTGACCACTGGTTGATTCACGAACCTATAACAATATATACATATATATCAAAGTATGTTCAAAATATATTTACAACACTTTTAATATATTTTGATGTTTTAAGTTTATTAAGTCAGCTGTCCTCGTTAGTAACCTACAACTAGTTGTCCACAGTTAGATGTACAGAAATAAATCGATAAATATTATCTTGAATCAATCCATGACCCAGTGTATACGTATCTCAGTATTGATCACAACTCAAACTATATATATTTTGGAATCAACCTCAACCCTGTATAGCTAACTCCAACATTCACATATAGAGTGTCTATGGTTGTTCTGAAATATATATAGATGTGTCGACATGATAGGTCGAAACATTGTATACGTGTCTATGGTATCTCAAGATTACATAATATACAATACAAGTTGATTAAGTTATGGTTGGAATAGATTTGTTACCAATTTTCACGTAGCTAAAATGAGAAAAATTATCCAATCTTGTTTTACCCATAACTTCTTCATTTTAAATCCGTTTTGAGTGAATCAAATTGCTATGGTTTCATATTGAACTCTATTTTATGAATCTAAACAGAAAAAGTATAGGTTTATAGTCGGAAAAAATAAGTTACAAGTCGTTTTTGTAAAGGTAGTCATTTCAGTCGAAAGAACGACGTCTAGATGACCATTTTAGAAAACATACTTCCACTTTGAGTTTAACCATAATTTTTGGATATAGTTTCATGTTCATAATAAAAATCATTTTCCCAGAATAACAACTTTTAAATCAAAGTTTATCATAGTTTTTAATTAACTAACCCAAAACAGCCCGCGGTGTTACTACGACGGCGTAAATCCGGTTTTACGGTGTTTTTCGTGTTTCCAGGTTTTAAATCATTAAGTTAGCATATCATATAGATATAGAACATGTGTTTAGTTGATTTTAAAAGTCAAGTTAGAAGGATTAACTTTTATTTGCGAACAAGTTTAGAATTAACTAAACTATGTTCTAGTGATTACAAGTTTAAACCTTCGAATAAGATAGCTTTATATGTATGAATCGAATGATGTTATGAACATCATTACTACCTCAAGTTCCTTGGATAAACCTACTGGAAATGAGAAAAATAGATCTAGCTTTAAAGGATCCTTGGATGGCTTGAAAGTTCTTGAAGCAGAATCATGACACGAAAACAATTTCAAGTAAGATTTCCACTCGAAATAAGATTGTTATAGTTATAGAAATTGAATTAAAGTTTGAATATGATTATTACCTTGTATTAGAAAGATAACCTACTGTAAGTAACAAAGGTTTCTTGATCTTGGATGATTACTTGGAATGGATTTAGAAAACTTGGAAGTAAACTTGCAATCTTGAAAATATTCTTGATTTTATGAAACTAGAACTTTTGAAATTTATGAAGAACACTTAGAACTTGAAGATATAACTTGAGAGAGATCAATTAGATGAAGAAAATTGAAGAATGAAAGTGTTTGTAGGTGTTTTTGGTCGTTGGTGTATGGATTAGATATAAAGGATATGTAATTTTGTTTTCATGTAAATAAGTCATGAATGATTACTCATATTTTTGTAATTTTATGAGATATTTAATGCTAGTTACCAAATGATGGTTCCCATATATGTTAGGTGACTCACATGGGCTGCTAAGAGCTGATCATTGGAGTGTATATACCAATAGTACATACATCTAAAAGCTGTGTATTGTACGAGTACGAATACGGGTGCATACGAGTAGAATTGTTGATGAAACTGAACGAGGATGTAATTGTAAGCATTTTTGTTAAGTAGAAGTATTTTGATAAGTGTATTGAAGTCTTTCAAAAGTGTATGAATACATATTAAAACACTACATGTATATACATTTTAACTGAGTCGTTAAGTCATCGTTAGTTGTTACATGTAAATGTTGTTTTGAAACCTTTAGGTTAACGATCTTGTTGAATGTTGTTAACCCATTGTTTATTATAACAAATGAGATGTTAAATTGTTATATTATCATGATATTATGATATATAATATATCTTAGTATGATATATATACAGTTAAATGTCGTTACAACGATAATCGTTACATATATGTCTCGTTTCGAAATCATTAAGTTAGTAGTCTTATTTTTACATATGTATTTCATTGTTAATACACTTAATAATATATTTACTTATCATTTAACATAATTAACCAAGTGTATCAATATCTTAATATGATTCATATGTACCTAGTAAGACGTTGTTATAACGATAATCGTTATATATATCGTTTTCGAGTTTCTTAAATTAATAGTCTCATTTTTATGTATATAACTCATTGTTAAAATACCTAATGAGATACATACTTATAATAAAATCATGTTAACTATATATTTAACCATATATATGTCATCGTATAGTTTTTACAAGTTTTAACTTTCGTGAATCACCGGTCAACTAGGGTGGTCAATTGTCTATATGAAACCTATTTCAATTAATCAAGTCTTAACAAGTTTGATTGCTTAACATGTTGGAAACACTTAATCATGTAAATAACAATTTCATTTAATATATATATAAACATGGAAAAGTTCGGGTCACTACAAGTGCTAGCTCCTTTGGCCTTGTTATTACCGAAAATAATATTTCAATTCTTTTCAAATTAGTCAATTTTGTCACAGCTCCAACAAGTCAACTTCGACTTTTCGTTATAAACAACCTTATTATAACCTTGATATATATGCGCGCTCTTTTATTGTTACCGGGGAGCCTTTTATATTCCATCATATTACCAACAGACGTACCAGCAACCTCGTTGCTCCTTGGCTTAAATCTCTCCGAAAAATCACTATATTTATCTATTGAAGTCTCATCATGTACTCATCCGCATCTTGTAACAAGAATTGCCATACTAATTACCGAGAATTAGCAATCAGTATTTTGAATCTCGCACCGTTTCTAACCAACCGATATATATATATATATATATATATATATATATATATATATATATATATATATATATATATATATATATATATATATATATATATATATATATAACATTTACCTCTTAGAATTATGATTTTCCATTCTGAAAAGCACACAGTCTACGAATCAATACTCGAAATGCTGAAAAAGTTGAATGAAATAACAAAAACGTAAACGACCTTAACAGTCAAAAGTTTGACAATAAAGAATAGTGTGTTGGCAAGCTCAGAAATGTTGGAACTGGAAAACGGATTGAGCTAACCACGAAGGAGTCTCTGAACAAATCACAAGGACTAAACTTGTATATTAAGAATCCTGATGATTCTGTTTCTGATGAAATCTTTAACAAATACCTTGCTTCTGACTCCAAACTCTTGCGGACAAATTTTCTTCACCATCCTTCGATATTAAAAATTCCAAGGTATCATCATATCTTTCATTATAAATATCCTCCATATTTTTGAAGATATTTTCATAACTATTCTTATCTGAAATCATTAATCTCTTCGTGCTATCAGTGTTACATCATATAGAAACTGTTAGTTTCTATATTCTGTAAACTTTCGAGCTTAAAATATGAATGTTATTGAAGTAATGTTGGGAACTGATGCATGAGTTAGTATAATATAATGACACTTGATCAACGTGATTATATTACAGTAAGTCATGCTGAGTTTCTAATGGGACATGATGATTCATAGATCATAACATCATCATGTGTCATGTTACATAACTCTTTCATTCTGCTTAACTTCTGAACATATCAAGAAAATATATTCTTGATAGTTCTATTCTCAGTGATTCTGGTAATTTGACAAATCAAATCATGCTTTTATGTTCCTTCCTGCTTAGAACATTATGATCATTCGAAACTCTATATCTACAAATTCTGGACCATTATTCGCTTGACTAGAGGTCGAGAAGAGAATAAAAAGGCAAAGAGCTCCAAAATATAAGAGAAAATATAAAGCCCAATAACAACACAGAGATTACAAACTGTGGATATTAATACGAAAAACAATATAAGGACATGGTATAATTAAGAATAGTATCACCCCAAGGCAATAGTAGAAGTAAACAGATTTTTCTGGTGGGAGATTTAAAAGAAGGACGACAGAAATGATAATTGGGAAAATATCAAGGATTAGAACTGGATTAAGCATTTTTCACAATCTTTTGGATGTATGAACTAAGAAAGAAAGTGTAAGAATGGTGAAAGTAATGGAACGGAAAAAGTTTAATTTATAATGGAAATATCAGACAGAGTAATCGAGGCAGATCACCGTATTTAATTATAGAGACCTTAAATTCCTTATTCGCCGAGGAATCAAATCTTTTAGATTTCGAAGATTTTCTTTAAATCCCTTGAATTTCGGAATTCAAACAAGATAACGTCAAAAGATATGACGAAACTTTATTTCTCTCATTTCACTCTTTTGCGATAGCTTCATTCGTACTCTTCGAATAATCGAATTGTTTTATCCATATTACTCAATAATGATAAAACTCTATTTATCAACTCATATTCGTCATGAAAACATTTTTATTGTTAGCCATGACCACCTAACTCAAATTTCGGGACGAAATTTCTTTAACGGGTAGGTACTGTGACGACCCGGAAATTTCCGACTAAATTTAAACTTAATCTTCACATGATTTCGATACGATAAGCAAAGTCTATAATGTTGAGTCTCGAAAATTTTGGAACAATGTTCATATATGCAATTACCCTTCGACCGCTTCCGACGATTCACGAACAACTACTTGTAATTAGATATGCGGTAATATTAATTAGTTATATTAAAACTGTTATTTTTAAATAATAACATTTTTATTATTAAAATTATCAATTTTTATATTTATCATTAAAATTATCATTTTCAGTAATATTATTATTATAATTATATTAATAGTATTCTTATTATTATTATCAACCATATTATTATTATTATTATTATTATTATTATTATTATTATTATTATTATTATTATTATTATTATTATTATTATATTTATCAGTTACTAAAATCAATTACAGTATGATATACATAAAAACTGATATAAACGCGTAATGTGGTTATACACCCCCATCTCCTTTAATTATTTTTTTTCCTTATTGTGATTTCTTGTCTCCCACAAATGACACTACAAAACACAAATTATTGAAATATCTACTTTAAAGTGCTTCTACTTTACTGTATGATGATCATTCACGTTCTAATTTTTTTTTTCAAATCGAAACATATATGTATTATTATATTATTATTATGATTGTTAGATTAACTTTATATATACCTACCCCATCTCATTCTTCTATTATTTGAATGACATCTTCAATCACGGGCTTAATAAACTGCATGCATAATAGACATATATGGTAATGGTAATTGATTTGAATTCCACATGTCCTACTTTTACATATACATGTAGATTATATTTAATCCACTTACTTGATAAATCTAGACCCATTTTTTTTCTCTATATACATTTACATGCACCCTGCATCCTATAACATGAAAACCATCCATAGCTGATGTTACCACCAATTTCTAATTTTTGTTTGAATGAGACCCAACCCAAACTAGTTTCCTCTTCTGTTAATGTATTATCCAAGAACCACAAATTAAACCATTTGCTATTCCCTTATGTTTCTTGTTTTGATTCAATAAACAACCATCTCCACCATCGTAAACCACCCATCACAAAACCGCCACCATTAATCTCTATTATTGCTATATTCGATCTTGCTTGCAGTCAAGAAACCTTTATCATCTCCTTCTTCTTTCTATTTGGAAACCAGAGAACAAACACGTTCCATCACCACTTCATGTCTCCACCATAAATCATAAATTTATGACCAAGAATCAAATCGCAATACCTTCAATTATTTTTTCTGATTGTTTACCGAATCATGCAAAACTGCCACACTTTTATGTCTTGCTCTCTATACTTGAAGCTGTTGCAGGCCACCATATATCTCTGTTAAAGAACCACACAAAAACATCGTCGGCTACTTCGATTTGTTTCTGTTTAAAACAAGTTTCTACGTTGCAATTGCCGACACCTACAAGTTTTATAATACCTAACTAGGCAACTTACTCCACAACTTTAATAAAGTGCCGGTTACTATTAGGAATAAGAAAAGTGGACGATTAGAAAATGATTTGCATGTGAGAAGAATTGTTTATCATGGTCAACAACTTTATAGCCCCTTTATATTTTTGAACGGTTACCGAAGTCATTTAGAAACCATGACATCCCTTGGATCTAGTCGTGAGCTGTATTAGTATTTTTTTTTTTAGTTGGCAGACAAACCCCACTCACCACTTGAGGATTTCAAGATTTAATATTGATCATAGTTGGTTAAACTGAAAACGTAATCGATCTAGCCTTGGACCGTATCACATTCGTTTGCTATTGGACCTGTTTTTCCTTTTCATTAGGCCGAAGATATGGAGAATGTTGTAGGGTCGTGTCATTTTTTTTTGTTTTCTATTGTTGGGCTACCACTCATTGGGCCGTATAAACTATCGGGATTTGTAAATGAGCTGTTGATCGAGATGTCTGCTTCCACTAACCTATCGACCCATAAACATAAATCAAACACCACTTGAAAACCTTCAATCTTTTTCATGACTGATGATGATTTTGATGATAAAGAAGGTAGATGATGATGGTGTTACTTGATGTTGATGATAATGATGATGAATGACATGTTTATGATGATGGGAAGATAGACGATTAAGATATAATGATGACGATTACGATTGATATAGATGATAATATGGGTATGATTTCATGATATAGATGATAAACGGTTATTGCAGTTTAAATAATTAAGTGTGCGAATTACTACAAAAGGTTACAAGGTGGTTCAGTGGTTTAAGGTGTTGGTTGGTTTAGCCGAGAGGCCTTGAGTTCAAACCCGGACTTGGGTATTTTTTTTAGGATTACTCCATTGAGGTAGTTATTTATTTATTTACTTATCATTATTATTCTTATCATTATTATCATTATTATTAAAATTAATATTTTTAGGACCATTATTATTATTTTGTCATTATTATTATTAGTATTAACATTATTATAAATATCTTTATCATTTTTAGTATTATTACTATCATTATTATTACTTTTACCATTTTTATTATTACAACTATATTATTTTTATTATTAATATTCTATTAATATTATTATTATAAAAGTTAGTTATATTTAATAAAACTATATTTTTTTTAAGTATATAAAGTAAATATATTTAAGTTAATAATGAAACACATGAATTACTAAAACTAACAGTTACATTAATAATAATATATAAAGTTATTCGACTTCAATTATATGCGTTAATATATATAAATAATATAGGTTCGTGAATCCGAGGTCAACCCTACTCCTGTTAAATGACGTCATATGTATTTTTACTACAAAATATAGTATGGTGAGTTCATTTGATTCCCTTTTACTCTTTACATTTTTGGGACTCAGAATACATGCGCTATTTTTACAACTGCTTTATTAAATGCCTTTGAAATATATTTTGAACTGCGAATACATGAAATGCTTTTATAAATGTTTGACAAGATAGACACAAGCAAAACATTCCTCGAATGAATTATTATGCAGACAGAAGTTATGCGCATTATTATTGAATTATGTGGACATGATAATTGCCACCATTGAATTATGTGGACATGATAATTGCCACCATTGAATTATGTGGACATGATAATTGTCACCATTGAATTATGTGGACATGATAATTGCCACCATTGAATTATGTGGACATGATAATTGCCACCAGTTGATGTGAATGTTATATATCGAGAGAATGATTTTTATACACAGGTTATGTGTATTAGTTTTTGTGCACGAGATATGTGTACGGTTACTAAGATTTATGAAAGATGATTTCGTACACGAGAAAGGTGTACTGTATTTAAAAGATATCGCGTGTACATTACAGGTGGGTATAGGATTCAGGCTCATTTGTACCATGCAGGATTTAAATCTTGTGGTCTATCAAAATGATAAATTTTATTGTTTTATGATAAACTTATGAACTCACCAACCTTTTGGTTGACACTTTAAAGCATGTTTATTCTCAGGTATGAAAGAAATCTTCCGTTGTGCATTTGCTCATATTACATGGAGTCGTTCATGGCATATAGAGGTCAGAACCTCGCAATGGGACCAACTGTTGAAGACTTCGTCCGGATGGATTAGGACGGGTCGTTTCAGTGGTGGCATGGCTTTTCTTACCCATGTTGTTGATACTCGTGATGAGCCACCACCAATTCATGAAATTTCGGTGGTTAGTGAATTCGAAGACGTTTTTTCGGACGAGTTACCGGGTGTTTCGGCAAAAAGACAAGTTGAATTTCGCATTGAGTTGGTTCCGGGGGCTACCCCCATTGCTAAAACTCCTTATCGTTTAGCACCGACGGAAATGCAAGAGTTGTTAAATTAAACCCAAGAGCTACTTGAGAAGGGTTTCATTCGACCGAGTGCTTCGCCATGGGGTGCTCCGGTTTTATTCGTAAAGAAGAAGGATGGTAGTATGCGGATGTGCATCGATTATCGGGAGTTAAATAAAGTGACGATCAAGAATCGTTATCCATTACCTCGGATTGACGATTTGTTTGACCAACTCCAAGGTGCAACGTATTTCTCTAAAATCGACCTACGATCCGACTATCACCAAATGCGGGTCCGTGAGGAAGATATAGAGAAAACGGCTTTTCGAACGCGTTATGGGCCTTTTGAGTTTGTAGTTATGCCTTTTGGTCTTACGAATGCACCGGCGGCATTCATGGACCTTATGAACCTAGTGTGCCAACCTATGTTGGACAAGTCGGTAATTGTGTTCATTGACGACATACTTGTCTATTCGAAAAGTATGAAGGAACATGAACATCATTTGCGTGGTGTGTTGAAGACGTTGCGAAAGGAGAAGTTGTATGCAAAATTCTCCAAATGTGAATTTTGGCTAAGGGAAGTTCAATTCCTTGGCCATATTGTGAACCAAGATGGTATCCAAGTAGATCCGGGGAAGATTGAGATGGTAAAGAGTTGGGAACGACCAACTACGCCTACGGAAATCCAAAGTTTTCTCGGATTGGCCGGTTATTATCGTCGGTTTATCCAAGACTTTTCTAAGATTGTTTCTCCATTGACAAAATTGACGAGGAAGAATGCTAGATTTAATTGGAAAAATGAGCAAGAGATCGCTTTCCAATTGTCAAAAGAGAAGTTGTGTCAAGCTCCGGTGTTAGTGTTGCCGGAAGGTGTGGAGGATATGACGGTCTATTGTGATGCTTCATTAAATGGACTCGGTTTTGTTCTAATGCAAAGAGGTAAAGTCATCTCTTACGCCTCTCGACAACTAAAGGAACACGAAACGAGATATCCGACTCATGATCTTGAGTTGGCGGCGGTTGTGCATGCGTTAAAAATCTGGTGCCATTACTTGTATGGTATCAAGAGTACGATTTATTCGGATCACAAGAGTTTGAAACACCTCTTCAATCAACGAGATTTGAATTATCGCCAACGTAGGTGGATGGATGTGGTAAAAGATTATGATTGTGAAATACTTTATCATCCGGGCAAGGCGAATGTGGTTGCGGATGCGTTAAGTCAAAAGAGTCACCACCCGGCGTTACGATTGGGATTGTTACGTATGATTATTACTAACGATTTTTTTTGAAAAACTTGGTGTGATTCAAATAGAGGCTTACATTCACAACAAGCATGCGGAACGAATAGTGGGGCAATCAGAGTTCATTACTATGGGCTCGTATGGTTTGTTGTCTTTTCAAGGAAGAGTGTGGGTGCCTAAGATGGGGGATTATCGACGAGTGCTACTTGATGAAGCACATAAGTCAAAATATTCCATTCATCCGGGCGCAACAAAAATGTACCTTGATTTAAGGAAGGAGTATTAGTGGCCGGGTATGAAACGTGATGTTGTTAAGTATGTTGAGCAATGCGTTACGTGTTTGCAAGTTAAAGCCGAACACCAAAAGCCGTATGGTAAGTTAAAACCGTTAGAAATCTCAAAGTGGAAATGGGAGCACATTACCATGGATTTTATCACAAAGTTACCAAAGACGGCGAGAACCCAATTTGATTCAATTTGGGTGATAGTTGACCGATTGACAAAAAGTGCTTTATTTCTTCCCATTCGGGAAGCGATATCGTCGCAGACCTTGGCTAAGTTGTTCATCAAGGAAGTCATCTCTCCACACGGCGTTCCTATATCTATTATTTCGGATCGAGATACCCGTTTTACATCTCGGTTTTGGGAAAAGTTTCACGAAGATATGGGTACACAATTAAAATTGAGCACGGCGTATCATCCTTAAATGGACGGTCAAACCGAACGTACGAACCAAACTTTGGAGGATATGTTACGGGCGTGTATTATTGATTTTGGTGGTAGTTGGGACGAGCACTTACCTTTGGTGGAATTCTCGTACAATAATAGTTATCATACTAGTATCGGGATGCCACCTTACGAGATGCTTTATGGGCGGAGGTGCCGAACTCCGATTTATTGGGGTGAAATTGGTCAACGAGAAATCGGGAGTACCGATTTGGTCTTAGAAATGAATAGCAAGATTGATATGATTCGGGATCATTTGAAAAAGGCTCAAGATAGACAAAAGTCGTATGCCGACAAACGAAGGCGACCGATCGAATTCCAAGAGGGAGACATGGTGATGCTTAAGGTTTCGCCATGGAAAGGAGTTATTCGGTTTCGAAAACGAGGAAAGTTAGCTCCTCGGTTTATTGGTCCGTTTAAGATTTTAGCTCGTGTTGGCGAAGTTGCGTATCGTTTGGAATTACCCGAAGAGCTTGTGGGGATCCATAATACATTCCATGTTTCCCATCTCCGTAAGTGTCTTGCGGATGATTCTTCATGGGTGCCGTTAGACGAGATTGAATTATACAACAAATTAGAGTATGTTGAGAAGCCAATTGCAATACTCGATGAAAAGGTAAAGAGGTTGAGAAATAAAGAGGTGAGAACTTTTAAAGTTCAATGGAGTCGTAGTAAAGGTTCTGAGTTTACATGGGAACCCGAAGAATTTGTATTGGTGTATCTTCCGGCTTGTCATGAGGCTTGGATGTCGAGGACGCGCTCCGATTCGAGTGGGGGAGAGTTGTAACATCTCGTTTTCCTTATACGTGGTCTAAAGGTACGTATTTTACCTTGTAGACATTTAATATAGACCGCAACCGAATGTTTATAGTTTAATTGTTTGAAAATGTAGAAAATGGTTTGATCAGGCATCCTGTCGCGTTTTGGGAGGTTCCATCGCGTTCTGGTCTGTCGCGATACGTGACAAAGCTGGCTGGAACGCGACATCTTCAATATCCCCGACCTGTCCCCTTTATCGCGTTTGAGTAGTGTATGTCACGTTTGGGTGTCGCGTAACGCGACAGACTGTCGCGAAACACGACAGATGTCGCTGTTTGACATTTTTGACCCAATTAAATGGCATCTTTTGGGGGTGTTTTGGTCTTTTCACTTATGGACGGTTTTGGATCTAGAAAACTGATACAAGGGTTATCATAACTCATGTAATACATTTTCAGCTACATCCCATTCAATTTTAGAGAGAGAGTTAGGGTTTAGTGAGAGAGAGCTCACTTGAAGAAGAAGAAGACCAAATCCCACCCAAGTCTGAGTTTTAAAGTTGTTCCCTACGTCTCTAGCTACGTTGTGATTGTATTGGTAAGTCTTAACTCTATGTTTTGAGTTTTAATTGGTTTATGGCTAGGGTTTTGTGTACTTGAGGCTTGTATGACCATTTGGGGGTTAAATGGGTGAATTTGGGTTATATTGATGAAAGGAAAACCCTAATAGCTATAACCTAGGGCTTGGTCTTGTAGTTTGAGATTTGTAAGTGTTAAATGTGTTGTTAGGCACTAATACACTTGTTAAATGTTGAAAGATTTGTAAATGGGTTAAGTTTGACTAAATTTGTAAGTTTAAGTGTCAAAATGGGTCAAATGGGTAATGTTGACCTAGTTTGGGCAAGATGGGTATGAAAATACCCTAGATGGTGTTAGTTGTTGATATTGGACTATAATCACTAGCTTTTAGGGATTTATAATGGGTCTTGGCCATTAATAGGCGGCTTTAGTGTAAATGAGTCATTTAATGCAATTGGGTCATAAAATGCTCAAGTGTTAAATGTTGGTGTCTAGTCCAACTAGTTTGTGTATTGAAAGTGTACTTAATGTAATAGGTACGTTGCATTGAAGGTTGTGAGCTTGATTCCCTAGTTCACCAAAGACGATAAGGTGAGTGGAGTAATTATACTTATGTATATATGACGTGTTTATTTGTGGGTGTTATGGTATGAACCATCGAGCCGGTAGTGCCATAACATGTTTGCGATAAGATGTGAACCACGATCCGGTAGCATCGAGTGTGAATCACGATCCGGTAGAACTATAAACTAGATGTGAACCACGATCCGGTAGCATCGAGTGTGAACCACGAGCCGGTAGCACTATAAAATAAGATGTGAACCATGAGCCGGTAGCATCGAGTGTGAACCACGAGCCGGTAGCACTATAAAAGAGTATGACTCAATTGCGTATGGTGTGAACCACGAGCCGGTAGCACCATAGCATTTATGGTTAACCATATTGAGATTGTTGATTGTTTAGCATATTGTTTATATACTTATATTGTGATGAGTATATGCTAATGCGGTTTTGTGATAATACACGACTTGTTAGTATTACGGGTATGATGACATGCTAATTAAGATACAAGTTCGTGCGAGGTATTTGTTGGATGTGATTGCAAATAGATGGGTTATATATATGTATGTATAATTATTGCATTCATTAAGCTTTAGCTTACCCTCTCGTTGTTTATCTTTTTATAGGCTCCGGCGTGGACAAGGGTAAAGGCATTCGGTTGGATTAGAGATCCCGCTTTGTTTGTTAGGGGACGCTTTTGGATTTGTTAGCTTTAAAAGTTGGCCTAACGTTTTGGATAGTTTAGTCCCAAACCATGCTCGAAGTGTCGT
The DNA here is from genome assembly GCF_046630445.1 of Rutidosis leptorrhynchoides. Lineage (NCBI taxonomy): Eukaryota > Viridiplantae > Streptophyta > Magnoliopsida > Asterales > Asteraceae > Rutidosis > Rutidosis leptorrhynchoides. The sequence continues at coordinate 47,340,185 of NC_092335.1, read as the reverse complement.
TTGGATTATAAACTATCATTTGTAGTGGGGCGAAATTGTATTAAACTTAATTAATGGCCTTCGTGCCTTGTAAACATTTAAATTGTGGTACGTTTTAAATGGAACTTGTGGAATGGTTTACACATTTTATTGGCGCGTAAATGTGAATTATTTAATATATATATATATATATATATATATATATATATATATATATATATATATATATATATATATTGTATGGAATACGGGTTGGGTTGTTTCATGGGAACTACTCCGAGTTCAGCAATAAACTTCCTAATCCAGACAGCTTCTTGAGCAGCTTCTGAGGCAGCAATGTATTCTGCTTCCGTTGTAGACTGTGCAACTGTACTCTGCTTTGAGCTTCTCCAATCAACTGCCCCGCCATTCATGACAAAGACATACCCTGACTGGGATCGAGAATCATCTCGATCAGTTTGGAAACTAGCATCTGTATAACATCTAATACTCAACTCTTCTTCCAAAGCACCGTAAACTAAGAACATATCTTTAGTTCTCCGCAAATATTTAAGAATGCTCTTAACGGCAATCCAATGTTCTTCACCTGGATTCTGTTGATAATGACTCGTCAAACTCAAAGCTAATGAGATATCAGGTCTAGTACATAACATGGCATACATAATGGATCCTATAGCCGAAGCATACGGAACACATTTCATTCGTCTTATCTCATCTGGTGTGATAGGACTTTGAGACTTGCTCAAGGTTATGCCCTTTTGCATGGGCAATGCTCCGCGCTTGGAGTTTTGCATGTTAAATCTTTGCAAGTGTTTGTCAATGTATGTACTTTGACTCAAACCAATAAGCCTTTTGGATCTATTTATATAGATCCTGATTTCAAGAATATACTTAGCTTCTCCAAGATCTTTCATGGCAAAACATTTTCCAAGCCAAGATTTGACATCTTGCAAAGTTGGAATGTCATTTCCAATAAGTAGTATGTCATCAACATACAAGATCAAGAAGACAACTTTGCTCCCACTAGCTCTAATGTAAACACAGGGCTCATCTTGGTTTTGAGAAAAACCAAACTCTTTGATTTTCTGATCAAACTTAAGATTCCAGCTCCTGGATGCTTGCTTTAATCCATAAATAGATTTTAGAAGCTTGCATACTTTAGTAGGATGCTTAGGATTCACAAACCCTTCCGGCTAAACCATATATACGTCCTCGCTTAGGTCGCCATTTAGGAAAGCAGTTTTGACATCCATTTGCCATATTTCATAATCATGAAAAGCAGCTATGGCAATAAGTATCCTAATTAATTTAATGCTAACGACTGGTGAAAAAGTTTCCCCATAATCAATTCCTTGATTTTGAGTATAACCTTTTGCCACCAATCGAGCCTTAAAAGTGTTTACATTACCATCCATGTCAGCCTTCTTCTTGAAGACTCATTTACTGCTCACTGTCTTGCAATTAGGTGGAAGATCTATCAAGTCCCATACTTGATTATCTTTCATGGACTGCATCTCTGCCTTCATAGCATCTCCTCATTTGTCAGATTATGGATCTGACATGGATTCACCATAGCTAGAAGGTTCATCATAATCCCCTAGATGAGGTTCATCTGAATTAATCAGAAGATTTAACCTCTCAGGTTGATGAAGAGTTCTACTAGATCTACGAAGTATAGGTGCAACACGTTCTGGCTCACTAACAGTGTGTCCAGCTTCAACGTGCGGTTGGCTAGTACCTTCAGAAGGTGTGTCACTTTGTGATTCTTGAATTTCCTCAAGATCTACTTTACTCCCACTGACTTCTTGTAAGAGAAGATCTCTTTCAAAGAATTCAGTAAACCGAGCAGTAAACACTTTGTTTTCAGCTTGGTAGTAAAAATAGTAACCCATTGTTTCCTTTGGGTATCCCACAAAGTGACATTTAATACCTCTGGGTTCTAACTTGTTTGAAGTGTCACGTTTCACATACGCTTCACAACCCCAGACGTTCAAATAAGACAACTTAGGACTCTTTCCATACCATAATTCATATGGTGTCTTTTCTACCTTCTTGGTTGAAACCATATTGAGTATGCGTGCAGCAGACTCTAATGCATAACCCCAAAAAGACATTGGCAGAGTAGTTAGACTCATCATAGATCGAACCATATCAAGTAAAGTTTGATTCCTCCGTTCCGACACACCATTGTGCTGTGGTGTATAAGGTGGAGTGAACTGTGAGACAATCCCACAATTCTTCAGGTGGTCCAAAAACTCTTGACTCATATATTCCCCTCCCCGATCAGAGCGAAGGGCTTTAATGGTCTTTCCAAGTTGATTCTCTACTTCATTTTGGAAGATTTTGAATGTTTCAAAAACTTCATGTTTATTTTTCAGCAAGTAAACATAACCATATCGACTATAATCATCAGTAAATGTAACGAAGTATGATTCACCATTTCTAGACATAGTTCTAAAAGGGCCACATACATCAGTATGTATTAGTCCTAAAAGATCTTTAGCTCTTTCACCTAAACTGGAGAAAGGAGCCTTTGTCATCTTTTCACATAAACATGACTCGCATACATCAAATGACTCAGAGCCAGTTGATTCCAAAAGCCCATCAGATTGGAGTTTTGAAATGCATTGTTTGTTTATATGACCAAGATGACAATGCCATAGATAGGTATTATTCAAGTCTTTCTTGACTCGTTTGGCAGTACATGTATATACAGAATTATTATTTGAAATTACACCATGTATATCAATTTCAAAAATACCATCACGTGGAATAGCATTAAAATAAAATACATTATTCTTAGAAACTGAAATACCAAAGTGCGTAAATGTAAGTTCAAAACCAACATTTTTCAAAAGAGAAACTAAAATTACATTGCTCGTAATACTAGGAGCATAATGACATTGTTCCAACAAAACAATAAGACCACTAGGTAGAGTAAGCTCATAGGTGCCAATAGCTTTGACAGCAGCTCGAGCCCCATTCCCCACTCTTAAGTCTAGTGTGTTGCTCTTCAGTCTCTTACTTCTTCTCATTCCCTGCATATTGTTACAGATGTGAGTACCATAACCAGTATCAAAAATCCAGGAATCACTAGAAAAAGTATATAACTGTATATGAAATATACCTGGTTTGCTGGTCTGGTCTGCTTTGCCTTTTCTCAACTCAGATAGGTAGGAAGGACAGTTCCTCCTCCAGTGGCCAACTTTTCCACAGTGGAAACATTCGGCGTATTTCGGTGGGTTTTCTTTCTTGGGAGGTGGTGGAATCTTTTTCTTAGCAATTGACTTGCCTTCTCCTTTTCCCCAAGTTTTCGGCTTATTCTTTCTCACCTTACCATCCCTAATCATCAGGACACCTGGATTGGAAACCTTATATGGAATATCCTGTTCAGCAGTTTTGAGCATCGAGTGCACCTCTGCCAGAGATTTCTCCCAACCTTGCATATTGTAAGTCATTACAAATTGGTGATACGATTTTGGTAGTGAAACCAAAACCGTGTTCACAGCCAAGTTAGGCGGCAAGGTAGTTCCAAGTTTTTCCGCTCGGTCAATGTAGCTTTTCATTTTCAAGATATGAGAGCTCACTGATTGACCCTCCTCCATTTTACATGTTTGAAGAAGCTTATAAGTTTCATATAACTCTTGACTAGCCTGTTTATGAAACATATTTTTCAGCTCAGTCATCATATCATATGTTGTACGATCTTCCATTTCCTTTTGGAGGTCAGAGGTCATACTAGCAAGCATGATTAAAGCTGTCTTCTCTTGCTCATCAAACAACTTCTGATAAGCATTCTTTTGAGCAGCAGTAGCTGTCTCAGGAGGAGCTTCGGGTAAGGGTTCTTCAATTTTGTTCAACTTCCCTTCATATTTGAGAACAATTCTCAGGTTGCGGTACCAATCGAGGAAGTTTGAACCATTGAGTTTCTCCTTCTCCAACAAAGAACGGAGGGTGTTTTGGTTTACGTTTTGATTGTTTGACATCTACAAAAAAACAAGGTTCAATTTTAGTATTTTCGATATAATACTTTAATAAATTAATTACCCAAGTTTTAATATATTTAAAAATAATTAATTTACGAAAGCCTAAGATCCACATAGAGGTTGCATAACTACATCTGTTGATCAGCTAGCAGTTATAGAGTCTACTGGTAGGTAGCGAGTACCAATTGCATCACAGGTGCAACTCTTAGATCTTTATAGGACCTTGAGATATGTGTAGTCTAACAAACCACTATTATCTATTGGCATGTTTGTCCCATCTTTGCCTCGAACTCAGATCTCATCGTGAATACGATTAAGTCATCCAATTTGAAAAAAAGTGGAAATTCAGCCTAGTCTCACTCGTAACTGAAAATTCACCTCGTGGCTATAGTTCGATTAGGTCTCACCGTAATCAAAAAATAACGAGGAGTGTTTGCAAGCTCATTGGATGGCATGACTTAAATTTGACGGGTATTTTGAAAATGTTTGTGTTAACGAATAATGCATGCACACAAGATTCGCTACACTTTTTGTTAAAAATCATTCTAACCAATTTTATATATGTCGATCGTGTTTATGCGTCTAGTTTGTTATTTTATTTTATATGAAAAATAACAAATACACATTTTGTATCATTTTAAAATATTTTTAAAAGATGTCGCTCATATATATTATTTGAGTTTCAAAAAAATATATATATATATTTAACTTTAAACTCGTTAGAGTTTAACTTTTTTTTTTTTAAATCATCAATTTTAACCTTTGAAACTCGTTACTAGTTTTATTTGATGTTTTCATCAAAAACATTTAGCATATATTATAATCAACAATTAAATATAAATGCATAAAAATAAAACACAACCATACCATGCATCACACACACATAGCCTAGCCCAAAAATCCTATGCTTGATCTCAAGAGCTGACATGTGATCAAGAGGTCAAACTAAGGGTAATATCGTAGCTCCCACTTGATTCAAGAATCAAGTGAAAACTTGACAAACGCCATTGTTGTCAACTTGACCTGTTCGCCATCTTCTAAGCCAAAAGCATGTTGTATTTTATCTTCAATCTTCATCTTGTTACATTTATTTAAATTTAAAAATACAACTAAACTAGTACTTTTACAAATTGAAATAAACTTAAATACAATACTATGAAAATGATAAATAAATATAATACAACTTTGGCTTCAAAATGGTCTTTCTAATAATACAAATAATCAACATGACATAATATTGCCGTAATCAACAATCACAACAATCATACATAGGTCGGGGCATTATGGGCTATGTGTGCAATTACAATTTTAATAACTACATTATTAAAATTTAAATATGGCTTGTCCATGGTTACAATGCATGTGTATAACCATGAAATAAAACAATCAACAATTATAATAAATATTCAAGCCATAACAAATAAATTCAAAATTTATAACAATGATTTTTTTTCCAGATCTTATTCGTGCGTCATGAGGTAATCAACAAAGTTGACTTTCAAAACCATAAAGGTTTTGACTGTTACCAATTCACCACAAAGCTAAATCTTAAAAAAAAAATCACGCGATAATTAAGATGGTGTAAAAGCGGCTCGGATACCACTGATGAAAAATCGTGTGTACTTTTACCAAAACAGATTAACGCAGCGGATAGTTAAAATAATAATCTTTTATTATTTTATGAACAAAATTTAACAAGATTAAATTTTCACTTATTTAATGAAACATGCACACGATTAATCTTTCCCAATGATCCAGTTACACCATAATAATTGTCATGAATATAAAACAAAAGAGGAGTTGACGATATACCTTTCTTGAAGAAATTGATGAGACGGAGAGAAACTTACGATCAAAAGTATGACCGTCTCTTTGGATAGTCCACACTACACTTCAAACAACCGTCAATGGATGCTAGTCCAAACCCAAGTAATATTAATCAACCTTTGGTTAATATTATGAAATCAAAATTTTTTAGTTCATTGAAAGAAGAATGAGAGATGAATTACTCCGTAATATGGTACAATATATATAGATATTTTATTTTAATATTTCACCCGTGAACCTACCTGTGAAATCAAATTACGAAATATATGTATCATAAAGTCGTATTTCTCAAATACTTCAGGGGTATGTTATGTAACTTATAATTAATAATTTTGTCGCTTTCATGTGAATTGTAAATTAATTAATTTCGATTCATTTACTATTCATATGAATAGTAAATGAATTAATTTCGATTTACTATTTTGTTACTTGAGTAATATATATACATCATATATATATATTATTTGACGTCTCGGTGTATATGTGTGTGACCCCGAAGGCTCAAATGATGTTGACCATATAATTATATGTTGTACCTTGCACATTAATCCTACATTTGAGCGGATAGTATTGTAATGCATCACAAGCTATTTGGTTATAAGAATGTCATAATAAACTTGAAAACTTAAAGTTGGTATCATTAAAGTACTTGAATTGCACTATATGCTACTCTATTAAAGTTAATAATTTTGAGTTTAATATACTTCTTCTTGATCTGGAAACCAATAGATGCTTGAGATGCTATTAGTACGTTATGCATTGTTCCACTAGAAATTGTTTAAATTCTCTGAATGTATTCTTGATTATCTTGTTTTCATTCTATAGATATTATAACAAAATACATTCTGTTTTAAACTAGTCAAAACATTGATTATTGGCCTAGTGCACCAACTACAAGTTGTTTCTTAACTAGAAATTGTAACACGTTAATAGACATTAGATTTGTTAAGTTCAACTCATCAAACACAACACACTTTTTTATACGGGTGATCAATCGTTTTCCATTTTTACCAAAAAGAATATTGTTCTGGATATTTCTCTTTTAAAGTACAAATGCGAACAATAACATGAAACACATTTTTTTTTTCTTCCATAATCGTTTATGCAAGAAGAGTTGTTGCTTTTCTCAAAAAATATCCAAGAAGACTAGAGGAGATGTCAGAAAGTTAAACAGGTTCCTTAATGCGGCGTCAAGTTTAACAAGATGTTACATTGGGCACACAATAATAATAATAATCATGTTTTATTTTATTTTCTTTGATAGCATAATAGTTAATGATTACTAATAACATCCAATCAAAAAAGTGAAAAAGAAAGGGAGCGAGTTTTCATATAAAGAATAAAATGAGCGATGTTAATTGTGTTCCATCGTTTACTTTTTCTAACATCAATATGGACGTCTTAACAACCACCCAAATGACTTTGTGTCATTTTACAAGTACGTACATCTTACCAACTGAAAACTAAAATGTTGACTCCTATTATTACTTTTTGTTTCTAGCTTTTCAAAGCCGTTAGTTCTGGGCTCTATACCCGTTTAAAACTATATGTTAAATATATGTTATATATTAAGCATTAATTTTGATGCAATCTATTGAATTCGTGCATTAACAGAGTAATATGGTATATACAATCAAACAATGCATAATTTAAGGAGGAATGTATGACTGGTGGTGAATTTATTTTCCCTAAACTTATAAAGTTCCAAGGTTTTTTCATGTTTGGGTTTTTCATGAGAGCGAATAATCCAATCTTATACTAACTACGGAGTATATGCAACCCGTCAGGATTACTCTCTAGCCGTTTCAACCCTTGGCCACCACAAGTGTGAGGTTTAGACTATTATGAACTTGGATTGGTATACATTCACGGGATGAATGTGGGGCAAGGTTGCAACTAAGGTTCATAGATATTTGTGAGATACAAATATTGGAAGACCCGCCCTCAAGATTTACTAAATGGAGCCTTTGTGGTTGATCACATGTAATCTTGAGTAAAGGCAAATATCATTGTATCCTCTGACCTGAGATACATATTGGGTTCGGATATTTACCAAGTATTGTTCCTTGATTCTTTCCTTCGCTATTCTGAAATATGGTAGTTCATAAGGAGGAGCTCAGGTATAATGCAAGGTATATATTTAGGACGTATGTAGTCAAGATGGAATTTGTCCCTCTTATTCGTTGAGAGTCAGATGTCTAAGGCCTGATAAAGTTAAATCTAAAAGAAAGTGATCACTCTGTATCTCTTGGATTTAACATGACATCTAGGACAAAAGGATAAAATGAAAGATTCACCTATTCATATTCGAGATGGGAACTTGAAAGGGATGATGTTATTGAATGGCACAAAGTCAAAACATATTGGGGGTGATGGACGGTCGTTAGGTGGTATCCATCACTTGCATTAATTTCTTATGTTTCCCGTGCAAGTGGGAGATTGAAGGTATTTCGTATACCCGAGAGACATATTAAATTAATGTGGCTAATATGTTTTGATCCAAGTCGGGTCATACCCAATAACAAGCTTACCGACACCTTAATCGTATTTTGATCTTAGCGATTGGATCGTTGATTAAATTACGCGACACTTGGAATTTAAGAAAAAATGGTTTTCTAAAATAATATTACTTGATGTGTATATAAATTATGGAATAATTTATATAATAAGAATTTAATTATTTATAGGTTAAATAATTAATAAAGTTATGTTACATTTTATAAAATTAGTTTTATAAAATAAAGTATACATAACATATAAAATGGAATTTTATAAAATTGGTTTTATAAATAACATACATAATTTATAAAATAGAAATTTATAAAATATGTTTTATAAAATCTAATTTTATAAAACTATTTTATAAAATGGAAGTTTATATATTATATTTTATAAAATCTAATGTTATAAAATCCTTTTATAAAATAATATGGGAGTGGCATTGGAGTTGCAAGTAAGCATGCTAATAAACATTATTTTAGTGTGGTTACTTCCCATGTGCATGTGCATAAGGACCAAGACTTGTTGGAGACCAAATACACATGCAAAAAAACACATCAAACTAGCAAAAAAATTCTGCTCTTTTTTGCACTTGTTGGCCGTGAGTTTTGAGAGCACAAAGAGGGTTCATTTTCCTTTTTCAAACTTATTTTCAAGTGTCATTAAATCCTAACCAAAAGTTAGGGTGTTGGTGCACAAGTTTGGGGTATAACAACTTGAGGTTTCATTCTTTTGGAGCTCCATTCATCATCATCATCATCATCATCTTCATCACTTACCAACAAGCTTGGAGTAGGTATAAACTCTTTTCTTGCTTGTAGTTTGTAAGTATATTTCATAACTTGATCCTAATTGGAATTTAACTTTAAATGGTTAAAGATTAACAAGTTTCAAAATGGTAATATACACGCTTCCGCTATGTTTAATCTTCAAATGTTTTAAGTATATTATGAACTTGTTAAACCCCAACAATGGTATCTAGAGCCGAAGTTGTTAAAATATGCTTCGAGATGGTTATTAAACCCGCTATACATTTTGCATTTTATGTACATGCATGAAAGTAGAATGCAAAAATTAATGGGTTTGGGTGGTTTGAAATTTTGGCCAAAATTTAGGAGCCCCAAAAATGGGTTTTGGGTTCTTCTTTTTTCATATTTTGTTCTATGTTAAAGTTCACAATCAAGCCTTGACCTTGTGTTTGGATGGTTCAATGTTTGGTTGATTTAATTCATTCATTTGGTATGTAATATTAATTCATTCATTTGGTTTGTAATAATATTTATTCAATTGGTTTGTAATAATATTATTTTGGTTATGTAATTTATTTTATATTTGGTATGTAAAATAGATTAGGTTGTATTTCTTTTTCTAGACAAAATGTATTAGGATATATTTTGTAAAAAGATGAAGATACAAGATGAAGACTTGAAAGAACACAAGAAGAAGCATTTGGATGCAAGATTAAGTGGGAGATTTAAAATCTCCTACTTTGTGTTATAACCCCTTAACCGGTGGCATTTATTTTCGGCTAAACAAATGTCTACCAAATTGGCTTGATTGTGAACATATTTGTTTTGCATGCATGGTTGTTTATTCTGTTTGTATGTTTGGTTACTACAAGTAAATCACAAGTTAACAACAAGTAAAATGACAATTTAATTGGTTAAATTAGACATGATTAACGACATGCAAAACGATAATTTAATTGGTTAAATTAAAAATGGCTAATGGATTATAATAATTGGTTATTAAAACACATATAAAATGATTTATATCAATGTAATGAAATTGGCTTTATTACATAACATGAAAGATGAATTTTCAAATAAACTATACACTAAATGCATGTTGGTGTATGGTATAATTGTTTTCTTAAACTAGAAATAATGAAAACTTAAAAATCCCTTATTAACAAGGCAAACAAGTTAAACGCCATCCTTTTGTGTGACACTTAAAAATAATTAGGGAACTCATAATGGGATAAAGGTCACCTAACCGTTATGAGCAAACTAATATGATTAAGGTAAATTTTGCACACTTGTGGGATAAAGGTCACCTAACCACTTGTATGTTAAATTTACACGTTTACACAAGTAGGACGACTTGATTTGGGAATCATGAACTTAGGGTCACCGAAGCATGAGGAACAAATAGGCGTTGATGGGATAAATATGCCATGCAAAAGGATTGCATGATCCCATAACTTAGAAGTTGCAAAAGGATTGCAATTGTCATATAATGACTACCTAGCTAAATCAAATGACGGGATAAAGGTCACCTAACCGAAATTTGGTTTACCGTTGGATTCTAAAATTTAATAAATATCAATTGGATTTAAAGGGTATTGATTGTTAAATTAAAATTGATACTTAAAACAACTTTGTTAAATTTTGTAGATGGCCGCCAATAACAACAACATTCCAAACGCACCAAGCAACTTTAACAACCTATCGTTGAGGTCAATCCTCGAAAAGGAAAAACTCAACCATACGAATTTCATGGATTGGTTTCGCAATCTAAGAATTGTCCTCAAACTTGAGGATGGGGCGTATGTGTTGGAAGACCCCATTCCCGATCAACTCGACGAGGATGATACAGAAGGCATGGCTTATTGGGATAAGTATTGCACTGATTCGGTGCAAGTCTCTTGCCTTATGCTTGGGACTATGATACCCAAACTCCAAAAGGACTTCGAGCATCATAGTGCATATGACATGATCACACAATTGAAGGAGATGTTCCTTCAACAAGCTCATGTCAAGCTCTTCAAAACGGTTCGAGCGCTTCATGCATGTCGGATGGACGATTTCCAATCCGTTTCATCTTATGTCCTTAAGATGAAAAGCCTAATTGATCGAGTGAACCATCTAAATTGCAACGTGTCTAATGAATTAGCCACGGACCTTATCCTTAATTCTTTGTCAAAAAGGTTTGACACATTCGTAATGAATTACAATATGAATGGTTGGGATAAGAGCATTGGCGAATTACATTCCATGCTTAAGACAGCCGAAGCAAGCATGGGTAAAAGGGCTTCACCCGTGTTTATGATCAATGAAGGCGGGTCCAAAAACAATAACACTTCTAAGCCAAAGGTGGCTAAGAGGAAAGGACCCGCCTAACAAGGCAAGGGTAAGGGAAAGGGGAAGATGGTTACCCCAACCAACAATAACAAGAAACAAAAGGTTGCTGGTAAAGCGAACCCCAAAGAAGATCCGTGCTTTGGTTGCGGTGAGATGGGTCACTAGAAACGCAACTGCCCAATCTACCTTAAGGAGTTGAAAGAAAAGAGGGATGCAGGGCAAACCTCAGGTAATGTATATATGGTATACATTGATCTTAGTATTACTTCTTCTAATACATGGGTATTAGACACAGGATGTGGAACTCATATTTGCAATTCTTTGCAGGGGTTCAAAAGAAGTAAACAAGGAGCGGGAACAACAAGTCTCTTCATGGGAAATGGTGCAAAGGTGCACGTAGAAGCTCAAGGAGACTTTGTTTTAAAGCTACAAACTGGGTTGGAGCTTATTTTGAAAAATGTTTTGTATGTACTCGATTTATCTCGAAACATTATTTCTGTATCCCGTTTGAAACAATGTGGTTTTAATCTTAATTTCATTAATGATGATATCCATGTTTCTTTAGATAATGTGTTCTATTTCAAGGCTTCGCCTTCGAATGGTATTTATGAATTGGTTCATGATGACACATCATACAATAGCTCAATGTTCCATGCAAACACCAAGAAACTCAAAAGAGATTTGAGTGATTCCTACTTATGGCATTATCGCCTTGGTTACATAAACAAGAATCGAATGCATACACTTCAAAAGAATGGACTTTTAAAATTAAATAAACTAGACTCGTTTGATGTATGTGAATCTTGTTTACAAGGCAAAATGACTAAAGCACCTTTCAAAGGGACCTATGAAAGGGCTAAAGACTTATTGGGATTAATACATTCGGATGTATGTGGACCCTTTAAGCCCATGACTAGGAATGGTGAAAGATACTTCGTTACTTTCATTGATGACTTCAGTCGTTTCGGATGTGTCTACCTGTTAAGACATAAGGACGAAACTTTTGAAGCATTCAAGGAATATCAAATCAACTCAATAAGACAATCAAGGTACTTCGTACCGATAGAGAAGGTGAATACCTAAGCGATGCTTTCTAAGATCATCTTAAAAGCTGTGGGATTATCTCATAACTCACTCCTCCTGGAACACCCCAACTTAATGGAGTTTCCGAAAGGAGGAACCGAACCCTAATGGATATGGTTCGATCTATCATGGCTAGAAGCTCGTTACCTCTATCATTTTGGGGTTATTGTCTATGCTCCGTGGCTCGTATTCTAAATATGGCCCCAACCAAGAAAGTGGAACGAAGTCCTCATGAGATGTGATTTGGAAAACCTCCATCTCTGTCATACTTAAAGGTATGGGGATGTGAAGCTTATCCTAAGCGTTACGTCCCTAATAAGTTGAATGCTCGATCCACGAAGTGTATCTTCATAGGATATCCCAAGGATGATATGGGATATTATTTCTATGATCCATCCGAGCAGAATGTATTTGTTGCTCGGAAGGCTGAATTCCTTGAAACTAAGTTTCTAATAGAAGGTAATAGTGAAAGGAAGATAGATCTTGAAGAGATTCAAGATCAAATAGATGATATACAATTGGTTGACACTAGCACTCAACATGAAAATGTTGAGAATGATCAAATGGATGATCAAAGTGTACAAGACGTTCGTAGATCTGGTAGGATTAGTAATCCTCCTGAGAGATATGGGTTTCTCATGGATGGTTGCTATGTGGTTGATTTGGATGAACCAACAAACTACCAAGATGCTTTATCAAGGACTGATAAAGATAAATGGCAGGAAGCCATGAACGCTGAGATGCAATCCATGTATGACAACCAAGTTTGGGAACTTGTTGCACAACCTACTGGCTCAAGGCTAGTTGATTGTAAATGGCTTTTCAAAATGAAAACCAACATACATGGAAACTTGGATACATATAAAGCTAGATTTGTAGCAAAAGGTTTTACTCAAACTCCAGGGGTTGACTATGATGAAACTTTTTCACCTGTGGCAATGCTAAAGTCTATTAGGATATTACTTGCCATTGCTGCTCATTATGATTATGAAATATGGCAAATGGATGTCAAGACCGCTTTCTTAAATGGACATCTTGAGGAAGATGTCTATATGGTTCAGCCTGAAGGTTTTGTTGATCCAAAATATCTTAAAAAGGTATGCAAGTTAAAGAAGTCAATCTATGGATTGAAACACGCATCTAGAATGTGGAATCATCGTTTTAATGAGGAGGCCAAGAAATTTAGCTTCATTAAAAATGGTGATGAAGCTTGTGTATGCAAGAAAGCTAGTGTGAGCACAATCATGTTCCTTGTACTATATGTGGATGATATATTGTTATTTGGAAATGATGTTTCGGCAATGCAAGGTGTTAAAACTTGGCTAAGTAAATGCTTCTCCATTAAGGATCTTGGAGAAGCATAATACGTTTTGGGGATTGGGATCTACAGGGATAGATCCAAGAAACTGATAGGTTTGAATCAAAGTGCATACATTGAAAAGATCTTGAAAAGGTTCAAGATGGAGAACTCTAAGAAAGGTTTGGTACCTATTCAAAGAGGAACGCTTCTCAGTTCATCTCAGTGCCCTACCACGAAAGATGAACATGAGAGAATGAAGAAAGTTCCATATGCGTCTGCCATTGGGTCAATCATGTATGCAATGATATGCACTAGACCGAATGTGTCATGCGCTCTTAGCCTGACAAGTAGATACCAGAATAACTCAGGAAACAGTCATTGGATTGCTGTCAAAAGTATATTGAAATACCTTAGGAGGACTAAGGATATGTTTCTAATATATGGGTCTGGTGAGGAGGAACTCGCAGTAAAGGGTTATGTGGACGCAAGTTTCCAAACTGATCGAGATGATTCTCGATCACAATCCGGTTATGTCTTCACGTTAAATGGAGGTGCGGTCTCTTGGAAGAGTTCAAAACAGGATGTTGTTGCTTTATCCACTACAGAGTCGGAGTACATTGCCGCCTCATTGGCAGCTCAGGAAGCTGCATGGATGAAGAAATTCATCGACGACTTAGGAGTAGTCTCTTCCATTCAGGACCCTCTTGAGATCTTTTGTGATAACGAGGGTGCGATTACTCAAATCAAGGAACCTCGTGCTCACCAAAAGACCCGTCACATTGAGGTAAGATTCAACTACATAAGGGATGAAGTTGAAAAGGGAAAGATATGTATTCGTAAAGTTCACACAGATCTTAATATAGCAGATCCACTCACGAAGCTCTTACATGGTGCAAAACATCAAGGGCATGTTAGTGCATTAGGGCTTCGATATTCTAGTGATTGGTTGTGATCTGTTTTATGTATTGTAATGGAACAAAGTGGTTCAAACTCATTAATATAATTATGGTGTTAATTTATTAATCTTGAGTCAGGTTCCTATTTTGCATATTTTATCCATGAATAAGTAATTATTCTAAATTCCGTAGTCAATCACATTTGTGGGAACAAGTGAGAGGTTTAGACTATTATGAACTTGGATTGGTATACATTCACGAGATAAATGTGGGGCAAGGTTGCAACTAAGGTTCATAGATATTTGTGGGATACAAATATTGGAAGACCCGCCCTCAAGATTTACTAAATGGAGCCTTTGTGGTCGATCACATGTAATCTTGAGTAAAGGTGAATATCATTGTATCCTCTGACCTGAGATACATATTGGGTTCGGATATTTACCAAGTATTGTGCCTTAATTCTTTCCTTCACTATTCTGAAATATGGTAGTTCATAAGGAGGAGCTTAGGTATAATGCAAGGTATATATTTAGGATGTATGTAGTCAAGATGGAATTTGTCCCTCTTATTCGTTGAGAGTCAGATGTCTAAGGCCTGATAAAGTTAAATCTAAAAGAGAGTGATCACTCTGTTGAAATGTCCCGTTCATATTGATTATAAACGTTCCATATTAATTGATTTCGTTGCGAGGTTTTGACCTCTATATGAGACGTTTTTCAAAGACTGCATTCATTTTTAAAACAACCATAACCTTTATTTTATCTATAAAGGTTTAAAAAGCATTACGTAGATTATCAAATAATGATAATCTAAAATATACCGTTTACACACGACCATTACATAATGGTTTACAATAAGAATATATTACATCAAAAATAAGTTTCTTGAATGCAGTTTTTACATAATATCATACAAGCATGGACTCCAAATCTTGTCCTTATTTTAGTATGCAACAGCGGAAGCTGTTAATAATCACCTGAGAATAAACATGCTTAAAACGTCAACAAAAATGTTGGTGAGTTATAGGTTTAACCTATATATTATCAAATCATAATAATAGACCACAAGATTTCATATTTCAATATACATCCCATACATTGAGATAAAAATCATTCATATGATGAACACCTGGTAACCGATATTAACAAGCTGCATATAAGAATATCCCCTATCATTCCGGGAAATCCTTCGGACATGATAAAAACAAATTCGAAGTACTAAAGCATCCGGTACTTTGGATGGGGTTCGTTAGGCCCAATAGATCTATCTTTAGCATTCGCGTCAATTAGTAGATCGGTTTACTAATTCTTAGGTTACCAAGAAAAAGGGGCATATTTCGATCATTCACCCATATAATGTAGTTTCATTTACTTGTGTCTATTTCGTAAAATATTTATAAAACTGCATGTATTCTCATCCCAAAATATTAGTTTTTAAAAGTGGGACTATAACTCACTTTCACAGATATTTCCTTCCTCGGAAATAAGACTTGGCCACGGATCGATTCACGAACCTATACAAATATGCACATATATATCAAAGTATGATCAAAATATAATTACAACCATTTTTATTATGTTTTAAAGATTTGAGTGTATTAAGTCAGCTGTCCTCGTTAGTAACCTACAACTAGTTGTCCACAGTTAGATGTACAGAAATAAATCGATATATATTATCTTGAATCAATCCACGACCCAATTTATACACGTCTCAGGCTAGATCACAACTTAAAGTATATATATTTTTGGAATCAACCTCAACCCTGTATAGCTAACTCCAACATTACTGCATATAGAGTGTCTATGGTTGTTCCAAATAATATATATACATGGGTCGATATGATATGTCAAAACATTTGCATACATGTCTATGGTATCCCAAGATTACATAATATATTAGAATACATGTATAATACAATATAAGTTAGCTAGGATATGATTTGAATAGATTTGTTAAACATTTCCCGTAGCTAAAAAGATCAAAAATATCCAATCTTGTTTTACCCATAACTTCTTCATTTTACATCCGTTTTGGATGAATCAAATTGCTATGGTTTCATATTAAACTCTAATTTAAGAATACAAATAGAAAAAGTATAGGTTTATAGTCAGAAATTTAAGTTACATGTCAATTACTAAAGAGGTAGTCATTTCCATCGAAAGAACGACATCTTGATGACCATTTTGAAAAACATACTTTCACTTTGAGTTTAACCAAGATTTTTGGATATAGTTTCATGTTCATATGAAAAATCATTTTCCCAGAAGAAAAACTTTTAAATCAAAGTTTATCATAGTTTTTAATTATCCAAACCAAAACAGCCCCCGGTTTCACTACGACGGCGTATATCCGATTTTATGGTGTTCATCGTGTTTCCAGGTTTTAAATCATTAAGTTAGCATATCATATAGATATAGAACATGTGTTTAGTTGATTTTAAAAGTCAAGTTAGAAGGATTAACTTTTGTTTGCGAACAAGTTTAGAATTAACTAAACTATGTTCTAGTGATTACAAGTTTAAATCTTCGAATAAGATAGCTTTATATGTATGAATCGAATGATGTTATGAACATCATTACTACCTCAATTTTTCTGGATAAAACTACTGGAAATGAGAAAAATGGATCTAGCTTCAAAGGATCCTTGGATGACATGAAAGTTCTTGAAGCAGAATCATGACACGAAAACAGTTCAAGTAAGATTTTCACTCGAAATAAGATTGTTATAGTTGTAGAAATTGTATCAAAGTTTGAATATGAATATTACCTTCTTTTAGAAAGATAACCTACTATAAATAACAAAGGTTCCTTGATCTTATATGATTACTTGGAATGGATTAGAAAGCTTGGAAGTAAACTTGCAAACTTGGTAGTATTCTTGATTTTTATGAAACTATACTTATGGAATTTATGAAGAACACTTAGAACTTGAAGATGGAACTTGAGAGAGATCAATTAGATGAAGAAAATTGAAGAATGAAAGTGTTTGTAGGTGTTTTTGGTCGTTGGTATATGGATTTGATATAAAGGATATGTAATTTTGTTTTCATGTAAATAAGTCATGAATGATTACTAATATTTTTGTAATTTTATGAGATATTTCATGCTAGTTGCCAAATGATGGCTCTCACATGTGTTAGGTGACTCAAATTAGCTGCTAAGAGATGATCATTTGAGTGTATATACCAATAGTACATACATCTAAAAGCTGTGTATTGTACGAGTACGAATACGGGTGCATACGAGTAGAATTGTTGATGAAACTGAACGAGGATGTAATTGTAAGCATTTTTGTTAAGTAGAAGTATTTTGATAAGTGTCTTGAATTCTTTCAAAAGTGTATGAATACATATTAAAACACTACATGTATATACATTTTAACTGAGTCGTTAAGTCATCGTTAGTCGTTACATGTAAATGTTGATTTGAGACATTTAAGTTAACGATCATGTTAAATGTTGTTAACCCAATGTTTATTATATCTAAAGAGATATTAAATTGTTACGTTATCATGATATTATGATATATAATATATCTTAGTATGATATATATACAGTTAAATGTCGTTACAACGATAATCGTTACATATATGTCTCGTTTCGAAATCATTAAGTTAGTAGTCTTATTTTTACATATGTAGTTCATTGTTAACACACTTAATGATATATTTAAATATCATTTTATCATGTTAAATATAGTGTATCAATATCTTAATATGATACATATGTATTTAGTAGACGTTATCATAACGATAATCGTTATATATATCATTTTGAGTTTCTTAACTTAGTAATCTCATTTCTTATGTATATCACACATTGTTAATATATTTAGTGAGATAATTACTCATCATAATTTTATGTCAACCATATATATATGTCTATATATACCACAACATGTAGTTTTTACAATTTTGTAACGTTCGTGAATCGCCGGTCAACTTGGTTGATCAATTGTCTATATGAAACTTATTTCATTTAATCAAGTCTTAACAAGTTTGATTGCTTAACACGTTGGAAACATTTAGTCATGTAAATATCAATCTCAATTAATATATATATAAACATGGAAAAGTTCGGGTCACTACAGTACCTACCCGTTTAAGCAGTTGGAGGTGTTGACGTATCTTCTAGAAATAAGTGCGGGTATTTATTATTCATCTGATCTTCTCATTCCCAGGTGAACTCGGGTCCTCTACGAGAATTCCATCGAACTTTAATAATTGGTATCTTGTTTTGCTTAAGTCTTTTAACCTAATGATCCATTATTTCGACGGGTTCTTCGACGAATTAAAGTTTTTCGTTGATTTGGATTTCGTCTAACGGAATAGTGAGATCTTCTTTAGCAAAACATTTCTTCAAATTTGAGACGTGGAAAGTGTTATGTACAACCACGAGTTGTTGTGGTAATTCAAGTCGGTAAGCTACTGGTCCGACATGATCAATAATCTTGAATGGTCCTATATACCTTGGATTTAATTTCCCTCGTTTACCAAATCGAACAATGCCTTTCCAAGGTGCAACCTTAAGCATGACCATCTCTCCAATTTCAAATTCTATATCTTTTCTTTTACTGTCCGCGTAGCTCTTTTGTCGACTCTGGGCGGTTTTCAACCGTTGTTGAATTTGGATGATCTTCTCGGTAGTTTCTTGTATTATCTCCGGACCCGTAATCTGTCTATCCCCCACTTCACTCTAACAAATCAGAGACCTACACTTTCTACCATAAAGTGCTTCAAACGGCGCCATCTCAATGCTTAAATGGTAGCTGTTGTTGTAGGAAAATTCTGCTAACGGTAGATGTCGATCCCAACTATTTTCGAAATCAATAACACATGCTCGTAGCATGTCTTCAAGCGTTTGTATCGTCCTTTCACCCTGCCCATCAGTTTGTGGATGATAGGCAGTACTCATGTCTAGACGAGTTCCTAATGCTTGCTGTAATGTCTGCCAGAATCTTGAAATAAATCTGCCATCCCTATCAGAGATAATAGAGATTGGTATTCCATGTCTGGAGATGACTTCCTTCAAATACAGTGGTGCTAACTTCTCCATCTTGTCATCTTCACTTATTGGCAGGAAGTGTGCTGATTTGGTGAGACGATCAACTATTAACCAAATAGTATCAAAACCACTTGCAGTCCTTGGCAATTTAGTGATGAAATCCATGGTAATGTTTTCCCATTTCCATTCAGGGATTTCGGGTTGTTGAAGTAGACCAGATGGTTTCTGATGCTCAGCTTTGGCCTTAGAACACGTCAAACATTCTCCTACGTATTTAGCAACATCGGCTTTCATACCTGGCCACCAAAAATATTTCTTGAGATCCTTGTACATCTTCCCTGTTCCAGGATGTATTAAGTATCTGGTTTTATGAGCTTCTCTAAGTACCATTTCTCTCATATCTCCAAATTTTGGTACCCAAATCCTTTCAGCCCTATACCGGGTTCCGTCTTCCCGAATATTAAGATGCTTCTCCGATCCTTTGAGTATTTCATCCTTTAAATTTCCCTCTTTTAAAACTCCATGTTGCGCCTCCTTTATTTGAGTAGTAAGATTATTGTGAATCATTATATTCTTAGCTTTTACTCGAATGGGTTCTCTGTCCTTTCTACTCAAAGCGTCGGCTACCACATTCGCCTTCCCCGTGTGGTAACGAATCTCAAAGTCGTAATCATTCAACAATTCAATCCACCTGCGCTGCCTCATGTTCAGTTGTTTCTGATTAAATATATGTTGAAGACTTTTGTGGTCGATATATATAATACTTTTGACCCCATATAAGTAGTGCCTCCAAGTCTTTAATGCAAAAACAACCGCGCCTAATTCCAAATCATGCGTCGTATAATTCTGCTCGTGAATCTTCAATTGTCTAGACGCATAAGCAATTACCTTCGTTCGTTGCATTAATACACAACCGAGACCTTGCTTTGAAGCGTCACAATATATCACAAAATCATCATTCCCTTCAGGTAATGACAATATAGGTGCCGTAGTTAACTTTTTCTTTAACAATTGAAACGTTTTCTCTTGTTCATCCTTCCATTCAAATTTCCTCCATTTATGCGTTAATGCAGTCAAGGGTTTTGCTATTCTGGAAAAATCTTGGATGAACCTTCTGTAGTAACCAGCTAGTCCTAAAAATTGGCGTATATGCTTCGGAGTTTTTGGGGTTTCCCATTTCTCAACGGTTTTAATCTTTGCTGGATCCACCTGAATACCTTCTTTGTTCACTATGTGACCGAGGAATTGAACTTCCTCCAACCAAAATGCACACTTTGAAAACTTACCGTACAGTTTTTCTTTTCTCAGCAACTCTAGCACTTTTCTTAAATGTTCTTCATGCTCTTGATCATTCTTCGAGTAAATAAGTATGTCATCAATGAAAACAATGACAAACTTGTCAAGATATGGCCCACACACTCGGTTCATGAGATCCATGAACACAGCTGGTGCGTTAGTCAATCCAAACGGCATAACCATAAACTCGTAATGACCGTAACGCGTCCTAAAAGCAGTCTTTGGAATATCATCCTCCTTCACCCGCATTTGATGATATCCAGAACGTAAATCGATCTTCGAATAAACAGACGAGCCTTGTAGTTGATCAAATAAGTCGTCGATTCTCGGTAGTGGGTAGCGGTTCTTGATGGTAAGTTTGTTCAACTCTCGGTAGTTGATACACAACCTGAATGTACCATCTTTCTTCTTGACAAACAAAACAGGAGCTCCCCATGGTGATGTGCTTGGTCGAATGAAACCACGCTCTAAAAGTTCCTGTAACTGACTTTGTAATTCTTTCATTTCGCTGGGTGCGTGTCTGTATGGAGCACGAGCTATTGGTGCAGCTCCTGGTACAAGGTCTATTTGAAATTCAACAGATCGATGTGGGGGTTATCCCGGTAATTCTTTCGGAAATACATCGGGAAATTCTTTTGCGACGGGAACATCACTGATGTTCTTTTCTTCAGGTTTAACTTCCTCGATGTGTGCTAGAATGATGTAACAACCTTTTCTTATTAGTTTTTGCGCCTTCAAACTACTAATAAGATTTAATTTCGCATTGTTCTTTTCTCCGTACACCATTAAAGGTTTTCCTTTTTCACGCATAATGCGAATTGCATTTTTGTAACAAACGACCTCTGCTCTCACCTTTTTCAACCAGTCCATGCCAATTATTACATCAAAACTCCCTAACTCGACTGGTATTAAATCAATCTTAAACGTTTCATCACCCAGTTTAATTTCTCTATCCCGACATATATTATCTGCTGAAATTAATTTACCATTTGCTAATTTGAGTAAAAATTTATTATCCAAAGGCGTCAATGGGCAACTTAATTTAACACAAAATTCTCTACTCATATAGCTTCTATCCGCACCCGAATCAAATAAAACATAAGCAGATTTATCGTCAATAAAAAACGTACCCGTAATAAGCTCCGGGTCTTCCTGTGCTTCTGCCGTATTAATATTGAAAACTCTTCCACGACCCTGCCCATTAGTATTTCCCTGATTCGGGCAATTTCTAATAATGTGACCCGGTTTTCCACATTTATAACAAACATGGTTGGTATTACTTGCTCCGACACTATTCGTTTCGGCATTACTTGTTCCGACATTATTTGTTCCTTTGGTTCTATTAAACTTTGGTCCGTAGACCTCACACTTTGTCGCGCTATGACCATTTCTTTTACACTTGTTTCAAAATGTCGTGCAAAACCCCTGATGATTTTCTTCACACCTATGACATGGCTGTTTTTGGTTTTTGTTGCCGTTGTTGTTATTGAGGTTGTTGTTGGGATTGTTATTGTTGTTGAAACGGTTGTTGTAGTTGTTGTTGTTGTTGAGATGTTTGTTGTAATTATTGTTAGGATTGCGGTTATTGTTGCGATTGTTGTTGCGGTTGTTGGGATAGTTGTTGCGATTGTGGTTGTAATTGTTGTTGTTGTCGTACTGGTGACTCTTGTCACCATTTTCCTCCCACTTCCTCTTGAGTTGTTTCATGTTGGCTTCTTCGGCCATCTGCTCTTTAATTCTTCCCTCAATCTGATTTATGAGTTTATGAGCCATTCGACTTGCCTTCTGTATAGAAGCGGGCTCGTGTGAACTCACATCTTCTTGAATCCTTACTGGTAACCCTTTTACAAATGCGTCGATCTTCTCTTCTTCATCTTCGAATGCTCCCGGACACAATAGGCACAACTCTGTGAATCATCGTTCATATGTGGTAACGTCGAACCCTTGTGTTCGTAACTCTCTAAGTTCTGCCTTGAGTTTATTGACTTCGTTTCTAGGACGGTACTGCTCGTTCATCAATTGCTTGAATGCCGACCACGGTAGTGCGTAAGCAGCATTTTGTCCTACCTGTTCAAGATAGGTGTTCCACCACGTTAACGCAGTACCTGTGAAGGTATGTGTAGCGTACTTAACTTTGTCCTCTTCAGTACACTTACTTATGGCAAACACCGATTCGACTTTCTCGGTCCACCGTTTCAATCCAATTGGTCCTTCGGTTCCATCAAATTCCAAAGGTTTGCAGGCAGTGAATTCTTTGTAGGAGCATCCTACACGATTTCTTGCGCCGTTAGCTGTATTGCTAGATTCAGAGTTATTGTTAGTATGTAGCGCGGCCTGTACTGCGGCTATGTTTGAAGCAAGAAAGGCATGAAATTCCTCTTCGCTCATATTCAAGGTGTGTCGAGTAGTCGGTGCCATTTCCTTCAAAATAGTCAAATGAAACAATTTAATCATACAGAATATTAAGAGTAGTCAATAGTATCTCGTAGCATAATATGAACTCATTTATAAAAGCTTTTTCTTCATATTAGCGTTTTATAAGTTTAAATTCGGGTACTACCTACCCATTAAGTTCATACTTAGTAGCTAATATACAATTCAACTACTACAATTCCATATGAAAAACTGATTATAATAATATATCACATACAAATATTCTTCAAACTTACAACTTCGCTATATTACATATAACATGAAATAAGTACACTTTGATACAGGACAGTTTTAAAGATAAACCTAGTTAATACGCAAGTTGTTCAGCAAAGGAAATAAAGACACGTAATTCATAAGTCCAGAAACAAGTCATGCATTCTGGTTTTACTAAGACGACTTCCCATCCTTGGTCTTGTGGAAAATAACCGTTATGACCATTGGCTAGGCAGCATGTTGTAATGTCGTCAAAAGGACGAGGGTTTCGTAATGTCCAACAGCCCCGTAATAATCTAAAAACCTTGTTTCTCACCCCAACTACTGAATCCGTCACTTGTGGAAAGGTCTTATTTAAAAGCTGCAGTCCGATGTTCTTTTTCTCACTTCGGTAAGAAGCGAACATCACTAACCCGTAAGCATAACATGCTTCTTTATGTTGCATGTTAGAAGCTCTTTCTAATTCACGAAATCTTATGTTGGGATATGTTGATTCAAAATAGGTTCTTAACCCGTAGCGTAAAATTGCATTTGAGTTCCCCGCATTTAACGTTTTAAAGAAAACACGGCGTAACTTAAAGTCTCCCCAATGTGATATACCCCACCTATCAAAGGAAAGCCTTTTATAAACTAAGGCATTTCTGGAAAGTCTTTCAAATGTTTGACAAGTTAATTTCGCCATAACTAAATGTGCTGATGAATTCTGACCGACTCTAGACAAGATTTCCTCAATCATATCCTCCGGTAGGTCTTCTAAAATATTCGGTTTTCTACCCTTAACGTCCATTTTGTTTTTATACTGTAAAATAGACAAGGATTAGATTCGTAAAAGATAATTAACAAACAACACAAGCAATTTTTTTACATAGAACATAAAAGTACAAGCACACTACAATACATATAATATACAACAAGATTACAACCCTCTAATATGAATCGCTGGTTTCTTCTTCTTCGGACTTGGTTCGTTTTCCTAATTTTCTAGGAATATATGGTGTTCCTCTAATACGAGTCGTCATTTTCCACAATGGTTTAGAGAAACATGGTGGTTTAGAGGTTCCCGGGTCATTATTACATTTTAGGAAATACGGATGTTGTCGATACATATAAAGTTCATCGGGGTTGGAATCGAGTTTCTCTATTTTTATACCCTTTCCCTTATTATTTTCTTTCGCTTTATTAAATTGGGTCGAGGTAATTTCTATAACATCATCGGAATCCTCATCGGGATTCGATTCATCGGAAAATTGGTAATCTTCCCAATATTTTGCTTCTTCGGCGAAAACACCATTGACCATTATTAACTTTGGTCCGTTGGTTGAGGATTTTCTTTTATTTAATCGATTTAATATAGGTATCAATATTTCTTCCTCCGGAACCTCTTCTTCTGGTTCCTCCTCTTCCGATTCCTCCTCTTCTCGTTCCTCTTCTTCCGGTTCCTCCTCTTCCGGTTCCTCCTCTTCTGGTTCCTCTTCGGGAATTTGTGAATCTTCCCAAAATATATTCGACTCTTCATTATTATTAGGTGAATCAATGGGATTTGTACTAGAGGTAGACATCTATCACACAATATCAAACACGTTAAGAGATTAATATATCACATAATATTTACATGTTAATAATATATAGTTTCCAACAAAAAAATGTTAAGCAATTGTTTTTGAAGAAAAAACACGATCGAAGTCCAGACTCACTAATGCATCCTAACAAAATTGGTAAGACACACTAATGCAATTTTTTGTTCTCTAAGACCAACGCTCGGATACCAACTGAAATATCCCGTTCATATTGATTATAAACGTTCCATATTAACTGATTTCGTTGCGAGGTTTTAACCTCTATATGAGACGTTTTTCAAAGACTGCATTCATTTTTAAAACCACCATAACCTTTATTTTATCTATAAAGGTTTAAAAAGCATTACATAGATTATCAAATAATGATAATCTCAAATATACCGTTTACACACGACCATTACATAATGGTTTACAATAAGAATATATTACATCAAAAATAAGTTTCTTGAATGCAGTTTTTACATAATATCATACAAGCATGGACTCCAAATCTTGTCCTTATTTTAGTATGCAACAGCGGAAGCTCTTAATAATCACCTGAGAATAAACATGCTTAAAACGTCAACAAAAATGTTGGTGAGTTATAGGTTTAACCTATATATTATCAAATCATAATAATAGACCACAAGATTTCATATTTCAATATACATCCCATACATAGAGATAAAAATCATTCATATAGTGAACACCTGGTAACCGAAATTAACAAGATGCATATTGTAACGACCCTGGTTTTTCCAACATTATTTTATTAATAATTATTATTATTAATACGTGTGATTAAACGAATGTATGTTATTACATTTACTTGTTGCCATGATTAACCGTACTTGATTCTTAAATGCCCGAAACGTCTTTGTGACACCCGGAACTTACACGAATAATATTTTCACATATTATTTACATTCATGATTATTTTATTAATCATTTTGACTAACTATGGTGATTAATTAATTACTTGGGCTTTAGTTGGATTTATTTGTTAAATACTTGAACTTGGGCTTGGCAAAGTTAATGGCCTCTTGAACTTGGGCTTATAAGCCCACCCTACCTTTTAAGTAGACTAGTTAGTCCATTATACATGCAAGTAATACTTTCAATTTTAATAAGATTAATTAAGTTAGTGGAAGACTAGTCACATAACACTTACAACTAGTCCCCATACATGCAACCATGAGACCTAGATTTTGAGCAAATGCATGAAGCTTTTAGTGGCCACTCTCCCCTTTTGTGACTCCCTAAACCCACGGCCAAAGTGGCCTATGAGGATGTTTTATTTTCAATTTTCTTTGACTACTTATTACTAGCATCCATACATACTTCCCTCATTCCAAACACACACTTCAAACTTGCACCTCAACTTTCTCTCTTTTCTCTCTAATACTTGTAAGTAGCAAGCTCATTTCCCTCTTTCTTTTCCTTGTAAAAACCGTAACCCACACCCCTAAATCATCATCATCTTTTGTTCTTTATTGTTGCTTAATTCATTGTTGTTGTTAGTTGTTGTTTACTTACTTGTTACTTTAGTTATTCCTTACTAGTATTAAAGAATCAAACTCTTTAGTTTGATTCTTCATTTATCTTGTTATTCAAGAACATGCAAGGATCTAAACTCTCTAGTTTATGGTTCTACAATTAGTGTTTTAAAGATTTAAAGTTCATAAGTTCTAAAAATCATACATGCATTCATGTTAGTAAACTTAAAAGTTTACTTTCTAAAGATCAAGACATAGGCTTGAATCTTTAAAAGTATGAAACTCATGAACTTGTTACTTGTTTATTTAGTTTATCACTTTCATTCTTGCACTCAAATTACACTTTACTAGTTGATAATCAAAGTTTTGTAACCTATGGTTTCACTAAAGTAAAGATTCAAGGGATGGTAATTATGATTTAACTTAATGACTTTACTTAGACTTTCACTTGGGTTATGATGGTCAAGACTTGGTTAAAATGATGTAAGCACATCCATGAGTTGTACACTTGAAGCCATATGCATCAAGGATGAGAACCATGATGAACATCAAGCACCAAAACCACCGGAACTCCCTTAAACTTACTGTTCTGTCCAAACTTTCTGATCAGCTGAACCCGTAACATACCAGTAGGTCTAGGCTGATCTAACCTTGATTTTTGGATAGAACTTTTCGAGTAGATAACTTTTCATATAAGACTCGTCTTCATACGAGTTACGGTTTAGAGTCTATGGCCCTCCGAGCGTCACTAAGTCCATTTACTTTTCTAGTTTTCTATTTCTGTTTTCTGTTTACTGTTTTCTGAGTCAGACCTAAACACCTGGGCTACTGTAACTGTGATATTCAGTTAGATCTGTTTGATTAGATAATTTTTCGTTTAGGACTCGTCTTAATACGAGTTACGGTTTAGGATTTATGGCCCTCCGATCGTCACTAGGTCCTTTTAACGTTGTGCAGAAAATTCTGACCTACTCGCACTTAGACCGTCGCCTCGGTCAAACTAAGACGAGTTTGCTTCTGAGATTTTTACCACACTTAAGGGACTCATATACGGAGCCATGGCCACTGGTCTCACCTTATTTCAGTAGGTATAGATACTGTGGTGACTGACCGAAGTCAGCCTTCGTTTTAAAACTTCCTTTATGAACAAAACATACTTATACCTTTCGTTTGATGATGTTTGATAATGACCCTTATGACCTTATTTACATACTTATAAAACTTTTAAGACAAGCTACTGACTTAGTACTATTTGACTTAGGTTGAGGACTTTTGGACCGATTACTTGCACACTTTCCCGACTCTACATTACTACTATTTTACCGCTACTTATCATTGTGAGTTATAGCTTTCCCTTTTTACTTTAACTTATTTTGGGAACTGAGAATACATGCGCATTTTATGTTTTACATAATAGGCACGAGTACTTAAACTTTATATATGTGTGGGTTATATAACGGCAGAAACATTCCCTTTAGCTCGGTAACGTTTAGTCATTGGTTTTTGAACCGTGAACGCGAATCTTAGATATGGATCCATAGGGTTTGACATCCCCACTCGGGCTAGTCGCGCTAGCATTTAACGAGTGTTTAATACTTCGAGGTTATACGCACTTGCCATGTGCACTTTCAGGGGGTACATAAACGTTAAGTTAGTTACCGGGTGCCCGCGGTTAAGCATATACTTTTACATACTTTTGAAACGCTCGTTGTAGCACCGAAATCTCGTGGCCTACTTACATTACTGTTATACTTAAACTATAGCTCACCAACCTTTGTGTTGACCTTTTTAAGCGTGTATTTCTCAGGTGCTTGAAGTCGCTTCCGCTATCATACTAGTCGTGCTGTAGAACCCGCTGCTTAGAGTTGTTATCGCATGACTACTTATCTTGCATTCAAACTTATATACTTTTGGAACTATGTCATGTAACGACCTTTGTGGTCACGTACACTTATTTAATGCTTCTACTTAGTGAAGCTTACTTTTGGATTGTAAAACATTCGACGTTTGTTATGACATCACTTTTATTAATGAATGCAAACTCTGTTTTGAAAACGCATATAGTACTTAACCTTGTAATGATCCTGTTGATGATGGTCCATACGTGATGATTTAGTACGGGGCGTCACATTTGGTATCAGAGCCTTGGTTGTAGGGAATTAGGATGCATTAGTGAGTCTAAGACCGACCCGAGTAGGATTCACTAATAGGACTAATCTACAACTTGCTAGTTTACTTGTTTCCGCTGTGTTTACTACATGTTGCTGCTTACCTTTACTGCTATACGCCGTATGTTACTACATGTTTTCACTACTGCATGCTATTATTTGCTTTCGATTGCATGCTACTTTCATACGATTTGCTGTTATTGCCATGCTAGTTACTGTTATACATGATTTAAACTATTGGCCAATTATTTGCGTGCTTTATGACTTACTGACATGGAAAAATTTATTTTTCCTTGTTCAGATGTCGGACGTTCCACCTGCTGGCATTCCGGGCTGTACAGGCTCAGACCCCGTTGTCCCACCTACTGCTATACCTGCTGCTGCTGCTGCCGATATTTCAGCCCCGACACCCACTGGCGATCCCGGCGCTTCAACTTCCGGAGCTAGCTCTAGTGCACCTGCCACAGCGTCTTCTTCCAGACCCCCGAGGCAACTGGCTCGCATTGGTGGTATGGAGATCCCCGCAGAGTTCGGGGAGGGTCCTTTTCGTAATCACTGGCGCACTCCCTGCCGACGCACTCCCGACGGATACCTAGCAGTGATTACGCCAGGCCGACACTGACAGATGTTGGCCGCCTTCGGATATCCAGTTGAGCCACCCGTGTCACCACCACATGATTCAGACGACGGGTCTTCCACCGATGCTCCTTCAGACGACACCACATCTGATGACTCCAGTGATGAGGAGGATCCCGCTGACAGACCGATTCAGGCACCCTCTACCCCGCCGAAGAAGCGGTATCGCTTCGCTGGCATTATTCCGGGTCGTACTATCACTGACGCTTTTGGTCGACGTCAGAGGATTACTGCTCGTAAACGGCTGGTGTCGTACCCTGCTGACCCACTGATATTACCATCTCCACCCAGAGCCGGACCATCTACTTCAGCACCACCAGCACCCCCTGCACCGCCCGCACCACCTGCCCCACCATCTTCCTCTAATGAGGGACTGAGGCGGGAGATTGAGATTCTTCAGGCCCGAGTTACTGAGCTTGAGGAGCAGTTGGCTCAGGTTTTGGACATCTTGCACCCACCATCACCGTAGGACTTTGTATTAGATTCTGTATTGTAATCTCTTTTGAAATTTCATATTTCACTTATGTATCGTACGAACTTATTGTAATGTATGGAACTTATTATCTTTAATGAATGGAAATTTGTGTTGTTTACTTTTTGCACAAGTGTTCTATTTACATTATCATGGTTTTGTGGTACTTATATCTGCTTGCGTTACTTAATCAACATGTGTTGTGCTGTTTTCATGTTGATTGTTATACACTATATTATTATTATTTGCATACTGGATTTTGACTTGAGTCAAAATGTTTGTTTAGAACATCATGGCTAACGGGAGATCAACCCCTACCGCAGCACAAATTGAAGAAATGATTAATGAGCGTGTTGCTGCTGCTCTAGCTGAAAGGCAACCCCAAGCTCCACCACCACCACCACCGGTTGTTCCACCCGTCCAAATTGGGTGTACATATAAGGAATTCCAAAGCTGTAAGCCGCACTACTTCAGTGGCACTGAGGGACCAGTCGGTCTCACAAGATGGTTCGAAAAGTTAGAATCGGTATTCAGGGTTAGCAATTGCTCTGAGGCTAACAAAATGAAATTTGCATCTTGCACGCTTTCCGATGGCGCGCTTACATGGTGGAATACCATGGCCCAAGCGCAAGGAATTGATGAGGCGTATGCTACGCCTTGGGAAGAATTTAAATCTGCTATGATCGAGGAATACTGTCCGAGGACCGAAATCCAAAAGATGGAAATTGAATTTATGCAATTGAAGACCGTAGGGAACGACCTTAACAGTTACAATCGTAGGTTTTTGGAGTTGGCTCTTATGTGCCCGACCATGGTCACCCCCGAGTTTAAGCGCTTGGAAAAATACTTCTCGGGACTTCCTAAGTCCATCAAGGGCAATGTTACCTCATCCAAGCCACCAAGTGTTCC
The DNA here is from genome assembly GCF_046630445.1 of Rutidosis leptorrhynchoides. Classification (NCBI taxonomy): domain Eukaryota; kingdom Viridiplantae; phylum Streptophyta; class Magnoliopsida; order Asterales; family Asteraceae; genus Rutidosis; species Rutidosis leptorrhynchoides. Next base: position 47,309,351 of record NC_092335.1, on the reverse strand, counting down.
CGAAGCAATGCGCATGGCGCATACTCTCTTGAATCAAATCATCCTTGACGAGCCGGAGAAGGCTAAGTTTGAAACTGGTAGTGGCGAGAAGAGGAAATGGGACAACAACCACAACAACAACAACCGAGGTAGAAACTATGATCAAAACCCGGCAAAGCGACATGAAGGTTTCAGGCAAAACAACAACAACACCAACCCCGGCACAAGCTCTAACCCGAACTACAAGGGAACCCTACCACAATGCAAGAGGTGCTACAAGCACCACACCGGGTATTGTAATGTTGTTTGCGAGAAGTGCCAACGGACCGGGCATGTTGGCAAGGATTGCAAGATTACTACATTGAATGTGAAGCCAAACGACAACCACAATGGGCCTAAGAAGTGTTATGAATGCGGGAAGACGGGCCATTTCAGAAACGAGTGCCCAAACAAGCGTAAGGATGGCGGACCACCACGTGCTAGAGCCTTCAATGTTAATGCAAGGGACGCCCGCGACAACCCCGACTTGGTGACATGTATATTCAAAATCAACAATCTTTTAGCTTCTGTCCTATTTGATACTGGTGCCGATAGGAGCTATGTGTGTAGACATTTTTGTGATAAGTTAGATTGGTCGTTAGTTCCTTTAAAGGAAAGTATGCTTGTCGAGGTAGCCAACGGAAAACTTGAAAAAGTGGACCAAATTGGCCGAGGGGCTATTATCAACATAGCCGGTGTAGACCTTGAGATAGACTTGATACCCATTAAGTTGGGAAGTTTTGATGTTATTGTTGGCATGGATTGGTTGACTAAGATAAGAGCCGAGATTACTTGTGGAGACAAAGCTCTTCGTATACCGCAAGGAGATGGCGAGCCATTGATCATTTATGGAGAGAGATGTAGCTCTCAATTGAACCTCATCAGTTGCATTAAAGCACAGAAAATAATGAAGAAAGGACGCCTTGCTGTCCTAGCTCATGTGAAAACCGTAGGAACCGAGGAGAAGAAAGTGGAAGATGTGCGTATTGTGAACGAGTTCTCCGATGTCTTTCCCGAAGAATTGCCTGGATTACCGCCACCGAGGGCAGTAGAATTTCAAATCGACTTAGTGCCAGGAGCTGCACCTGTAGCTCGCGCACCCTATAGACTTGCACCTTCCGAGATGCAAGAATTGCAAAGCCAGCTACAAGAGTTACTTGATCGAGGGTTTATTCAACCGAGTTCTTCGCCGTGGGGCGCGCCTGTGTTGTTTGTAAAGAAGAAGGATGGATCTTTCCGAATGTGTATCGACTACCGTGAGCTCAACAAATTAACAATCAAGAATCGATATCCTCTCCCACGAATTGACGATCTTTTTGACCAACTGCAAGGATCGTGTGTTTACTCAAAGATAGATTTACGATCCGGCTATCACCAGTTGAGGGTGAAGGAAAGTGACGTGATGAAAACTGCATTTAGAACCCGCTACGGACATTATGAGTTTCTTGTAATGCCATTCGGTCTGACCAATGCACCTGCTGTATTTATGGACCTTATGAATCGTGTTTGCAAGCCGTACTTGGACAAATTTGTTATAGTCTTCATAGATGATATCCTCATCTACTCTAAGAGCGAAGAAGAACACGAGCATCATCTCCGATTAGTACTTGAACTTTTGAGACGTGAGCAACTTTACGCAAAGTTTTCCAAGTGTGAATTCTGGTTGAAGGAAGTTCAGTTTTTGGGTCATGTTGTGAGTGACCAGGGCATCAAAGTTGATCCCGCCAAGATCGAAGCTATCAGCAAGTGGGAGACCCCCACTACTCCGACTCACATCCGCCAATTTTTGGGTCTTGCCGGTTATTACCGAAGGTTTATCGAAGGTTTCTCTCTGATTTCACGTCCGCTAACCGCACTCACTCACAAAGGAAAGAAATTTGTTTGGGGAGACGAGCAAGAGAAAGCGTTTCAATTCTTGAAACGGAAGTTAACCACCGCGCCTATCCTATCACTTCCTGAGGGTAATGACGATTTTGTTGTTTACTGCGACACCTCGAAAACTGGTTATGGTTGTGTGCTTATGCAACGCACGAAGGTCATCGCCTATGCTTCTCGTCAACTTAAGATCCACGAACGAAACTATACTACACACGATCTTGAACTTGGAGCCATTGTCTTCGCGCTCAAATTGTGGAGGCACTACCTTTATGAAACTAAATGCACTATCTTCACCGATCACAAGAGTCTCCAGCATATATTCGATCAGAAACATTTGAATATGAGACAACGAAGGTGGATTGAGACGCTAAATGATTACAAGTGTGAACTTCGCTATCATCCGGGTAAGGCCAACGTTGTTGCTGACGCCTTAAGCCGAAAGGAGAGATCAGCACCTCTTCGCGTTCGAGCATTGAACATCACGATTCATTCCAATCTCCAGAAACAAATCCGAGCAGCCCAAGAACAGGCTCTCATAGAGAAGCACTTACGATATGAATATTTGAACATTCTCGTCTCTAAATTTGAGGTTAGAGAATCCGGACTCCGATGTTATGCCGGAAGAATTTGGGTACCACGCTATGGAGACTTACGGAGCCTCATATTGGATGAAGCTCACAAGTCAAGATATTCGATTCATCCCGGAGCGGACAAGATGTACCATGATATTAAAGAACAATATTGGTGGCCGAATCTCAAGAAAGACGTTGCAGCTTATGTTAGTAAGTGTTTGACTTGCTCAAAGGTTAAAGCCGAGCATCAAAAACCTTCTGGGTTACTTCAACAGCCGGAAATCCCACAATGGAAGTGGGAGATGATAACTATGGACTTTATCACCAAACTGCCAAAGACAGTGGGCGGATACGATACCATTTGGGTTATTGTTGACCGTCTTACCAAGACTGCACATTTCTTAGCAATGAAAGAAACCGATACAATGGAGAGACTTGCTCAACTTTATATTAAAGAGGTTGTATCACGACACGGTATACCCTTATCGATCATCTCCGATCGCGATCCTCGATTTGCTTCTAGATTTTGGCGTTCATTGCAAGAAGCCATGGGAACTCGCCTCGACATGAGCACTGCATATCACCCTCAGACTGACGGGCAAAGTGAACGAACAATTCAAACCTTGGAGGACATGCTACGTGCATGTGTTATTGATTTTGGAAAGGCCTGGGAAAGGCATTTGCCACTCGCCGAATTCTCTTACAACAACAGTTACCACTCGAGCATTAAAGCTGCACCTTTTGAAGCATTGTATGGCCGCAAGTTCCGTTCTCCTCTTTGTTGGGCCGAGCTAGGTGAAGTGCAACTCACCGGGCCCGAGATAGTCCACGAAACATCAGAGAAGATTGCCCAAATTCAAAACAGACTCAAGGTAGCTCGTGATCGCCAAAAGAGTTATGCTGATAGTAAACGTAAAGACTTTGAATTCAACGTTGGTGACCGCGTTATGTTGAAGGTTGCACCTTGGAAGGGTGTGATTCGTTTTGGAAAGCGCGGAAAGTTAAACCCGCGGTACATTGGTCCATTTGAAATTTTGGAGCGCGTTGGACCCGTTGCTTATCGCCTTGATCTTCCAGCACAATTGAGCTCAGTTCATCCTACCTTCCACGTATCAAACTTGAAGAAGTGTCTTGCTCCACCTGAACTGATCATACCATTGGAGGAACTTACTATTGACGACAAACTTCACTTTGTGGAAGAGCCTGTTGAAATTATGGAACGTGAAGTTAAGGAGTTGAAACACAATAGGATTCCGATCGTCCGAGTTCGATGGAATGCCAAACGAGGACCTGAGTTTACTTGGGAACGAGAGGATCAAATGAGACAGAAGTATCCTCACCTTTTTCCACCTCCTCCATCACCTTCAGATTCAGCTTAAAATTTCGGGACGAAATTTTCTTTAACAGGTGGGTAATGTAACGACCCTGGTTTTTCCAACATTATTTTATTAATAATTATTATTATCAATACGTGTGATTAAACGAATGTATGTTATTACATTTACTTGTTGCCATGATTAACCGTACTTGATTCTTAAATGCCCGAAACGTCTTTGTGACACCCGGAACTTACACGAATAATATTTTCACATATTATTTACATTCATGATTATTTTATTAATCATTTTGACTAACTATGGTGATTAATTAATTACTTGGGCTTTAGTTGGATTTATTTGTTAAATACTTGAACTTGGGCTTGGCAAAGTTAATGGCCTCTTGAACTTGGGCTTATAAGCCCACCCTACCTTTTAAGTAGACTAGTTAGTCCATTATACATGCAAGTAATACTTTCAATTTTAATAAGATTAATTAAGTTAGTGGAAGACTAGTCACATAACACTTACAACTAGTCCCCATACATGCAACCATGAGACCTAGATTTTGAGCAAATGCATGAAGCTTTTAGTGGCCACTCTCCCCTTTTGTGACTCCCTAAACCCACGGCCAAAGTGGCCTAGGAGGGTGTTTTATTTTCAATTTTCTTTGACTACTTATTACTAGCATCCATACATACTTCCCTCATTCCAAACACACACTTCAAACTTGCACCTCAACTTTCTCTCTTTTCTCTCTAATACTTGTAAGTAGCAAGCTCATTTCCCTCTTTCTTTTCCTTGTAAAAACCGTAACCCACACCCCTAAATCATCATCATCTTTTGTTCTTTATTGTTGCTTAATTCATTGTTGTTGTTAGTTGTTGTTTACTTACTTGTTACTTTAGTTATTCCTTACTAGTATTAAAGAATCAAACTCTTTAGTTTGATTCTTCATTTATCTTGTTATTCAAGAACATGCAAGGATCTAAACTCTCTAGTTTATGGTTCTACAATTAGTGTTTTAAAGATTTAAAGTTCATAAGTTCTAAAAATCATACATGCATTCATGTTAGTAAACTTAAAAGTTTACTTTCTAAAGATCAAGACATAGGCTTGAATCTTTAAAAGTATGAAACTCATGAACTTGTTACTTGTTTATTTAGTTTATCACTTTCATTCTTGCACTCAAATTACACTTTACTAGTTGATAATCAAAGTTTTGTAACCTATGGTTTCACTAAAGTAAAGATTCAAGGGATGGTAATTATGATTTAACTTAATGACTTTACTTAGACTTTCACTTGGGTTATGATGGTCAAGACTTGGTTAAAATGATGTAAGCACATCCATGAGTTGTACACTTGAAGCCATATGCATCAAGGATGAGAACCATGATGAACATCAAGCACCAAAACCACCGGAACTCCCTTAAACTTACTGTTCTGTCCAAACTTTCTGATCAGCTGAACCCGTAACATACCAGTAGGTTTGGGCTGATCTAACCTTGATTTTTGGATAGAAATTTTCGAGTAGATAACTTTTCATATAAGACTCGTCTTCATACGAGTTACGGTCTAGAGTCTATGGCCCTCCGAGCGTCACTAAGTCCATTTACTTTTCTAGTTTTCTGTTTCTGTTTTCTGTTTACTGTTTTCTGAGTCAGACCTAAACACCTGGGCTACTGTAACTGAGATATTCAGTTAGCTCTATTCGAGTAGATAATTTTTCGTTTAGGACTCGTCTTAATACGAGTTACGGTTTAGGATTTATGGCCCTCCGATCGTCACTAGGTCCTTTTAACGTTGTGCAGAAAATTCTGACCTACTCGCACTTAGACCGTCGCCTCGGTCAAACTAAGACGAGTTTGCTTCTGAGATTTTTACCACACTTAAGGGACTCATATACGGAGCCATGGCCACTGGTCTCACCTTATTTCAGTAGGTATAGAGACTGTGGTGACTGACCGAAATCAGCCTTCGTTTTAAAACTTCCTTTATGAACAAAACATACTTATACCTTTCGTTTGATGATGTTTGATGATGACCCTTATGACCTTATTTACATACTTATAAACCTTTTAAGACAAGCTACTGACTTAGTACTATTTGACTTTGGTTGAGGACTTTTGGACCGATTACTTGCACACTTTCCCGACTCTACATTACTACTATTTTACCGCTACTTATCATTGTGAGTTATAGCTTTCCCTTTTTACTTTAACTTATTTTGGGAACTGAGAATACATGCGCATTTTATGTTTTACATAATAGGCACGAGTACTTAAACTTTATATATGTGTGGGTTATATAACGGCAGAAACATTCCCTTTAGCTCGGTAACGTTTAGTCATTGGTTTTTGAACCGTGAACGCGAATCTTAGATATGGATCCATAGGGTTTGACATCCCCACTCGGGATAGTCGCGCTAGAATTTAACGAGTGTTTAATACTTCGAGGTTATACGCACTTGCCATGTGCACTTTCAGGGGGTACATAAACGTTAAGTTAGTTACCGGGTGCCTGCGGTTAAGCATATACTTTTACATACTTTTGAAACGCTCGTTGTAGCACCGAAATCTCGTGGCCTACTTACATTACTGTTATACTTAAACTATAGCTCACCAACCTTTGTGTTGACCTTTTTAAGCGTGTATTTCTCAGGTGCTTGAAGTCGCTTCCGCTATCATACTAGTCGTGCTGTAGAACCCACTGCTTAGAGTTGTTATCGCATGACTACTTATCTTGCATTCAAACTTATATACTTTTGGAACTATGTCATGTAACGACCTTTGTGGTCACGTACACTTATTTAATGCTTCTACTTAGTGAAGCTTACTTTTGGATTGTAAAACATTCGACGTTTGTTATGACGTCACTTTTATTAATGAATGCAAACTCTGTTTTGAAAATGCATATAGTACTTAACCTTGTAATGATCCTGTTGATGATGGTCCGTACGTGATGATTTAGTACGGGGCGTCACACATATAAGAGTATCCCCTATCATTCCGGGAAATCCTTCGGACATGATAAAAATGAATTCGAAGTACTAAAGCATCCGGTACTTTGGATGGGGTTCGTTAGGCCCAATAGATCTATCTTTAGGATTCGCGTCAATTAGTAGATCGGTTTATTAATTCTTAGGTTACCAAGCAAAAGGGGCATATTCGGCTTCGATCATTCACCCATATAATGTAGTTTCATTTACTTGTGTCTATTTTATAAAACATTTATAAAACTGCATGTATTCTCATCCCAAAATATTAGTTTTTAAAAGTGGGACTATAACTCACTTTCACAGATATTTCCTTCCTCGGAAATATGACTTGGCCACGGATCGATTCACGAACCTATACAAATATGTACATATATATCAAAGTATGATCAAAATATAATTACAACCATTTTTATTATGTTTTAAAGATTTGAGTGTATTAAGTCAGCTGTCCTCGTTAGTAACCTACAACTAGTTGTCCACAGTTAGATGTACAGAAATAAATCGATATATATTATCTTGAATCAATCCACGACCCAGTTTATACACGTCTCAGGCTAGATCACAACTCAAAGTATATATATTTTTGGAATCAACCTCAACCCTGTATAGCTAACTCCAACATTACTGCATATAGAGTGTCTATGGTTGTTCCAAATAATTTATATACATGGGTCGATATGATATGTCAAAACATTTGCATACGTGTCTATGGTATCCCAAGATTACATAATATATTAGAATACATGTATAATACAATATAAGTTAGCTAGGATATGATTTGTATAGATTTGTTAAACATTTCCCTTAGCTAAAAAGATCAAAAATATCCAATCTTGTTTTACCCATAACTTCTTCATTTTACATCCGTTTTGAGTGAATCAAATTGATATGGTTTCATATTGAACTCTAATTTAAGAATCCAAACAGAAAAAGTATAGGTTTATAGTCTGAAATTTAAGTTACATGTCAATTACTAAAGAGGTAGTCATTTTCATCGAAAGAACGACATCTTGATGACCATTTTGAAAAACATACTTTCACTTTGAGTTTAACCAAGATTTTTGGATATAGTTTCATGTTCATATGAAAAATCATTTTCCCAGAAGAACAACTTTTAAATCAAAGTTTATCATAGTTTTTAATTATCCAAACCAAAACAGTCCCCGGTTTCACTACGTCGGTGTATATCCGATTTTATGGTGTTCATCGTGTTTCCAGGTTTTAAATCATTAAGTTAGCATATAATATAGATATAGTACATGTGTTTAGTTGATTTTAAAAGTCAAGTTAGAAGGATTAACTTTTGTTTGCGAACAAGTTTAGAATTAACTAAACTATGTTCTAGTGATTACAAGTTTAAACCTTCGAATAAGATAGCTTTATATGTATGAATCGAATGATGTTATGAACATCATTACTACCTCAAGTTTTCTGGATAATACTACTGGAAATGAGAAAAATGGATCTAGCTTCAAAGGATCCTTGGATGGCTTGAAAGTTCTTGAAGCAGAATCATGACACGAAAACAGTTCAAGTAAGATTTTCACTCGAAATAAGATTGTTATAGTTGTAGAAATTGAATCAAAGTTTGAATATGAATATTACCTTGAATTAGAAAGATAATCTACTGTAAATAACAAAGGTTCCTTGATCTTAGATGATTACTTGGAATGGATTAGAAAGCTTGGAAGTAAACTTGCAAACTTGGTAGTATTCTTGATTTTTATGAAACTATACTTATGGAATTTATGAAGAACACTTAGAACTTGAAGATGGAACTTGAGAGAGATCAATTAGATGAAGAAAATTGAAAAATGAAAGTGTTTGTAGGTGTTTTTGGTCGTTGGTATATGGATTAGATATAAAGGATATGTAATTTTATTTTCATGTAAATAAGTCATGAATGATTACTAATATTTTTGTAATTTTATGAGATATTTCATGCTAGTTGCCAAATGATGGTTCCCACATGTGTTAGGTGACTCACATGGGCTTCTAAGAGCTGATCATTGGAGTGTATATACCAATAGTACATACATCTAAAAGCTGTTTATTGTACGAGTACGAATACGGGTGCATACGAGTAGAATTGTTGATGAAACTGAACGAGGATGTAATTGTAAGCATTTTTGTTAAGTAGAAGTATTTTGATAATTGTCTTGAAGTCTTTCAAAAGTGTATGAATACATATTAAAACACTACATGTATATACATTTTAACTGAGTCGTTAAGTCATCGTTAGTCGTTACATGTAAATGTTGATTTGAAACATTTAAGTTAACGATCATGTTAAATGTTGTTAACCCAATGTTTATTATATCTAACGAGATGTTAAATTGTTACATTATCATGATATTATGATATATTATTTATGATATATAATATATCTTAGTATGATATATATACAGTTAAATGTCGTTACAACGATAATCGTTACATATATGTCTCGTTTCGAAATCATTAAGTTAGTAGTCTTATTTTTACATATGTAGTTCATTGTTAACACACTTAATGATATATTTAAATATCATTTTATCATGTTAAATATAGTGTATCAATATCTTAATATGATACATATGTATTTAGTAGACGTTATCATAACGATAATCGTTATATATATCATTTCGAGTTTCTTAACTTAGTAATCTCATTTCTTATGTATATCACACATTGTTAATATATTTAGTGAGATACTTACTCATCATAATCTTATGTCAACCATATATATATGTCTATATATACCACAACATGTAGTTTTTACAATTTTGTAACGTTCGTGAATCGCCGGTCAACTTGGTTGATCAATTGTCTATATGAAACTTATTTCATTTAATCAAGTCTTAACAAGTTTGATTGCTTAACACGTTGGAAACATTTAGTCATGTAAATATCAATCTCAATTAATATATATAAACATGAAAAAGTTCGGGTCACTACATCTGTATCTCCTGGATTTAACATGACATCTAGGACAAAAGAATAAAATGAAAGATTCACCTATTCATATTCGAGATGGGAACTCGAAAGGGATAATGTTATTGAATGGCACAAAGTCAAAACATATTGGGGGTGATGGACGGTCGTTAGGTGGTATCCATCACTTGCATTAATTTCTTATGTTTCTCGTGCAAGTGGGAGATTGAAGGTATTTCGTATGCCCGAGAGACATATTAAATTAATGTGGCTAATATGTTTTGATTCAAGTCGGGTCATACCCAATAACAAGCTTACCGACACCTTAATCGTATTTTGATCTTAGCGATTGGATCGTTGATTAAATTACGCGACACTTGGAATTTAAGAAAAAATGGTTTTCTAAAATAATATTACTTGATGTGTATATAAATTATGGAATAATTTATATAATAAGAATTTAATTATTTATAGGTTAAATAATTAATAAAGTTATGTTACATTTTATAAAATTAGTTTTATAAAATAAAGTATACATAACATATAAAATGGAATTTTATAAAATTGGTTTTATAAATAACATACATAATTTATAAAATAGAAATTTATAAAATATGTTTTATAAAATCTAATTTTATAAAACTATTTTATAAAATGGAAGTTTATATATTATGTTTTATAAAATCTAATGTTATAAAATCCTTTTATAAAATAATATAGGAGTGGCATTGGAGTTGCAAGTAAGCATGCTAATAAACATTATTTTAGTGTGGTTACTTCCCATTTGCATGTGCATAAGGATCAAGACTTGTTAGAGACCAAATACACATGCAAAAAAACACATCAAACTAGCAAAAAAATTCTGCTCTCTTTTGCACTTGCTGGCCGTGAGTTTTGAGAGCACAAAGAGGGTTCATTTTCCTTTTTCAAGCTTATTTTCAAGTATCATTAAATTCTAACCAAAAGCTAGGGTGTTGGTGCACAAGTTTGGGGTATAACAACTTGAGGTTTCATTCTTTTGGAGCTCCATTCATCATCATCATCTTCATCACTTACCAACAAGCTTTGAGTAGGTATAAACTCTTTTCTTGCTTGTAGTTTGTAAGTATATTTCATAACTTGATCCTAATTGGGATTTAACTTTAAATGGTTAAAGATTAACAAGTTTCAAAATGGTAATATACACGCTTCCGCTATGTTTAATCTTCAAATGTTTTAAGTATATTATGAACTTGTTAAATCCCAACAATAATTACATTGCGGATGATGATTCGTAAAACACATATTTATATATACACAATTAAATATACTTTATATTGTTGTACAATACAACAATAAAATAATATAACCATCCTAATATAGCCTACTCGTCGGATCCTGAAGTCCTTACAAGAGATTACGATTAAAACTTCATTAACACCGTATCTTGGGTTGATCGCGGAAATGGTCAAAATAGTTACAGGAAACTCAGTTAAGCCGCATACATCTTAGTAAAAATATCACTTTTCTCGAGTAGCCTAAACATGAGATTACGTACACGTTTACCCGTGTGACCGTGTACGGCTAAAAACTATTCCCTCCGTTCTATAATAATTGTCCACGGACAAAAAATTCACAGTTGTAGAAATATCATCATTACATTGTACTTTTTTGTACTTTACTGTTTTACACTTTATTTTTTACATATCTTTTTATTTTACATACGTACATTAAAGGTATTAATGAACCTTATCTCTTTATTTTTATCTATTTATGAAAGTGGATAATGAATTTGTAACATTGAAAAAATGAATAATGAATAGAACAATAAATATGGGATACATAAAGTAGTAATGTACGTATATTACATACATTCTATATTACCTAAAACCCACAAGTTTTCAACCAATAATATATAAACATGGACCATACTTGATCATCATATTGTCCCAAGAAACAAGAAAACACATCCCTCCGTAGACAAAAGATGAGGTTAGAATTGGGGATTGCATTTCTTTTGGTCCAATCAAGAATGTGGGATGAATGCCATTGGTTAAACAAAAAAAAAATCTTTATTTTTTTTGCTAAATCCTTAACACCAACATTCTACCTTATAATTGGTCAAAACATGTCTGCTACATATGTAGTCATTTATCTTCAATCCATGATTTGACAATGATATTTTTTATCCAACAAGTAAAGCTACTTAAATCTATCAATACATATGATCGATGGTTTGGTGAGACAACCCTTTAGTGATGTCAAATTGTATACATAAATGAAATGATGATATTTATCTGATCATTGTCAACTACTTAACGAAGCTCGGTCATTTTAAACATAAAGATTATAGTTAGTTAGATTACGAGTAGTTATTAGTAATGCCCGATTCTACTTGCTTTGTTGGTAGGGAATAAGGTAATGAAATTGAAAACTCGATGGGATGTCTGGATTGTTAGTAGAGGTTATAACAATCGGATATCAAACCCTTTAATGACGGGATATTTAATCCACAAGGGTCATGAGTTTGGATGTTCACTTCTATTGCCATTGTCATTGTCATTGTCATTGTCATTGTTTTGTCGCATTTCAATATATGAAATATATGTCACAAGGAAATTTAAAAAAACACAGCAATTGCGATTTTCACTTTCTAATCAATGGACACACTTAGATGTCATAAAAATAGGAAAATTGATATTTTCAATATCAAAATTATTAAATTCATCATAAGTGTTTTTTTAATTTTTTTTTTTTTTTACAGCGATTGGGATCACCTGAGGAGGACTTAAACCACCCGTTGCGATCATCTCCCGTTTCGACTATGCCGATGCAACGATAATAACCCTGCCCCCATTGCTGTCCGTGATACTTCTACTGTACAAGTATCTGATATATAGTTATGGTGGATTTATTTACTTCATACTCGTATTTCAGAATTTTCTAACAAAGTGATATTGATGAGGTATCATGAAATTGTGTATCTAAATGATGTTATAATAATATCTTACGGACTACTATTTTAAATTGATAAAGAAATATTGTAGATACAATAAATATTTACCATAAATTAATTGGCTTGAAAAATATCAAGAGTTAAGTTTGGGCAACGCATGCCGCATGCCTCTTGTGACACGCGTTAAACATCATTTAATAAATTTGTAATTTTCTTAAATATCAGAATTTGTAATTAACTCACGCATTAAAATGATACTCTCTCTAAAATAGGGGTGGTGGGGTTGAGGGTCCATCCTTTCATAATGGAGTTCATGGGTTCAATTTCAGGCAGTTGCACTTACTTTCTCATAGTCACGTAGGTTCGTCCGCAATTACTCTGAGCTGCTCGCAAAGTGGGCATTCGTCATGAGATTAGTCTGAGTGGTCACCGAGTTGCCCAATGAAGCACACCACCCGGGTTCAATTCCTGGCTATGCCAAATTGTTCAAAAAGGGAGTGTGACTAGAGGGTGCGCATAATGCGCAATTCACCCGGTACCAGATCTCGCGCTCGGGGGGCTTGATTTCCCGAGGTTTTACCTTCTGTGGGGGAGCCAATGTGCTCGTTCATAGAAGGGTTTCCTCGCTTACAAAAAAAAAAAAAAGTTAAATATTCGTGTTAAAACAAAACACGTTAACAAAGCCCAAATATCAATATTCTTTCATATTTTGCCTCATCTGGCTCTACACATTGTTGGAAATTTAGTGTAATTGAGGGATTTAATCTACACTTGTAAATGGGTTAGGAGGTACGGAGTGTACACCCATTAAGTGATAGATTACCCGGACCCGAAAGTGGTTTTCCATTATCACAAATTTGAGTGATTACGGAAGTATTATTCCTGCACTAGGTGAAACATCTCCATCGTGGAAATAAAACAAACAACCTTATGAAAAGGATTTAATCGATTTCCTTGATTTGGTTGTTGGAAATAAAACAAACAACTTTATGAAAAGGATTTGTTTTAGATTTGAAAAGGAAATTGAATTTTATGAAAAGGATTTAATCGATTTCCTTAATTTGGTTGTTGGAAATAAAACAAACAACTTTATGAAAAGGATTTGTTTTAGATTTAAAAAGGAAATTGAATTTTATGAAAAGGATTTAATCGATTTCCTTGATTTGGTTGTTGGAAATAAAACAAACAACTTTATGAAAAGGATTTGTTTTAGATTTGAAAAGGAAATTAGTTAGTGAAACATCTCCATCGTGGAATAATACTTGTTTTTAGGTGCCTATAAATAAGGACTATCATTCATGAGAAAAAATAGATACAAAAACACCTTAATACTCTTATGCAAAAGAGTTCTTGTTTACTGCCAATAACAAGAACTAATCTCTGTCTTATCCCAAAGTGATATTCGTGTAACCCAGGCAATAAGGGTCGAATAATTACTTTCGGAAAGTGATACCACGATTCAGTGATTTATCCGGCTATCGATTATTTTACCCTACACGAAATTTAAATAAAACCTCCAACAATCGAAAGTAATTATTTGTTGTAATCGATGGCGGCTACGATGAAACACATGACGGCAAATTTCTCTAAACTTGATAAGTTTGAGGGAATTGATTTTAGGAGATGGCAAAAGAAGATGCACTTCTTTCTGAGCAGCATGAGTGTGGTGTACGTACTCAGCACACCAATTCCTGAAGATCATGGTGATGATGCCACTGTTGAACAAATTCGGAAAAGGTTCAAGTGGGAGAACGATGACTACATCGCTAGAAGTTTAATCCTCAATGGTATGGCTGATTTCCTTTTTGATATTTACCTAAATGTTGAATCTGCTAAAGAACTATGGGACTTTTAGAAACCAAGTATATGTCTGAGGATGCTTCTAGTAAAAAGTTCCTTGTGAGTAATTTTAATAATTACAAGATGGTCGATTCTAGACCGGTCTTGAAACAACACAATGAGCTCATTCGTATACTTGGTCAATTCACACAACATAAGATAAACATGGATGAGTCTATTCAAGTCTCAAGCATAATTGATAAACTACCTCCATCTTGGAAAGAATTTAAACATTCTTTGAAACATAAGAAGGAGGAGTTAACTCTTGTTGAGTTGGGTAGTCATCTGCGTATTGAGGAATCCCTCAGGCTGCAGGATAATGACAAGCCAAAGAGCAACGAAGTTACTGGTACATCTGTTGTCAATATGGTGGAACATAAAAAGTTCACTAGTAATAATGACAAAAAGGGAAAACGTAAACATCAAGGTAATAACAAAGTTGATCCTAATAAGAAGTCTAAATTGACTTGTTGGAAGTGTGGTAAATCTGGACACTTGAAGAGGGATTGCAAGGTTATTTTTGGCACTAACAATGCTAAGGGATCTAGCACAAATGGTTCGGGCAATGGTTCGAACAACCAAGCCCCGAAAGGTCAGAATATATTTAATAATTCAAATGAGAATTATTATGTTTCTTATATATCTGAGATTTGTTTTGTGCAGGATGATGATGTTGCGTGGTGGGTTGACTCTGGAGCTACTATTCATGTATGTAAGGATAGATGTTGGTTCAAGACTTACGAGTCGGTGACTGATGGATCAATTCTTCATATGGGAAATGAGTCAACAGCCTCTATTCATGGACGTGGTCGTGTGGATTTAAGTTTTAGTTCTGAAAAGATTGTTTCTTTGTTTAATGTTTTGCATGTATCACAAATTAGGAAAAATTTGGTTTCAAGTAGTATGTTGAATAATTGTGGTTACAAGCAAGTTATTGAATCTGACAAGTTTGTTCTATCTAAAAATGGTTTATTTGTTGAATTTGGTTATTTGAGTAATGGAATGTTTAGACTAAACATTGAACATGTAAGTGTTGATATTGCTTGTATGTCTACTACTAGTATAAATAATTCTATTCTTTGGCATGCTAGACTAGGACATGTACACTTTAAAAGAATGCAAGATATGTCTAAAGATGGATTAATACCGGCCTTTGATATGAACAATGAAAAGTGTAAAACATGTATGTTGACAAAGATCACTAACAAACCTTTTCAAAATATACATCGTAATACTGAGATTTTGGAATTAATACATAGTGATTTATGTGATTTGCATGCAACTCCTACTTTAGGGAACAAGAAATATTTTGTGACTTTTATTGATGATGCTTCTAGGTTTTGCTATGTTTATTTGTTACATACTAAGAATGAAGCATTAGATAAATTTAAAATATTTAAAACTAAAGTAGAATTACAACAAAAGGCATTGATTAAAAGACTTAGAACGGATAGGGGAGGTGAATACATTGACCAATTGTATTTCCAATCCGTTGGTATTATCCATGAGACCACAGCTCCTTATACTCCACAACAAAATGGTATATCTGAGAGGAAGAATAGGGTCCTCAAAGAGATGGTTAATTCCATGTTATCCTATTCGGGTTTAAGTAAGGGATTTTGGGGAGAAGCTATATTAACAGCTTGTTATTTGCTTAATATAGTTCCTAACAAAAGGAACAAGATTACACCTTATGAACTTTGGAATAAAAGAAAACCTAACTTGAACTATCTTCGGGTATGGGGTTGTAGGGCTGTTGTTGTAGTGACCCGAACTTTTCCAAGTTTATATATATTAATTGAGATTGATATTTACATGATTAAATGTTTCCAACATGTTAAGCAATCAAACTTGTTAAGACTTGATTAATTGAAATATGTTTCATATAGACAATTGACCACCCAAGTTGACCAGTGATTCACGAACGTTAAAACTTGTAAAAACTATATGATGACATAAATATGGATATATATATATAGTTAACATGATACTATGATAAGTAAACATATCATTAAGTATATTAACAATGAACTACATATGTAAAAACAAGACTACTAACTTAATGATTTTTAAACGAGACATATATGTAACGATTATCGTTGTAAAGACATTTAATGTATATATATCATATTAAGAGATATTCATACATGATAATATCATGATAATATAATAATTTAAAATCTCATTTGATATTATAAACATTGGGTTAACAACATTTAACAAGATCGTTAACCTAAAGGTTTCAAAACAACACTTACATGTAACGACTAACGATGACTTAACGACTCAGTTAAAATGTATATACATGTAGTGTTTTAATATGTATTTATACACTTTTGAAAGACTTCAATACACTTATCAAAATACTTCTACTTACCAAAAATTCTTACAATTACATCCTCGTTCAGTTTCATCAACAATTCTACTCGTATGCACCCGTATTCGTACTCGTACAATACACAGCTTTTAGATGTATGTACTATTGGTATATACACTCCAATGATCAGCTCTTAGCAGCCCATGTGAGTCACCTAACACATGTGGGAACCATCATTTGGCAACTAGCATGAAATATCTCATAAAATTACAAAAATATGAGTAATCATTCATGACTTATTTACATGAAAACAAAATTACATATCCTTTATATCTAATCCATACACCAACGACCAAAAACACCTACAAACACTTTCATTCTTCAATTTTCTTCATCTAATTGATCTCTCTCAAGTTCTATCTTCAAGTTCTAAGTGTTCTTCATATATTCTACAAGTTCTAGTTACATAAAATCAAGAATACTTTCAAGTTTGCTAGCTCACTTCCAATCTTGTAAGGTGATCATCCAACCTCAAGAAATCTTTGTTTCTTACAGTAGGTTATCATTCTAATACAAGGTAATAATCATATTCAAACTTTGGTTCAATTTCTATAACTATAACAATCTTATTTCAAGTGATGATCTTACTTGAACTTGTTTTCGTGTCATGATTCTGCTTCAAGAACTTCGAGCCATCCAAGGATCCGTTGAAGCTAGATCCATTTTTCTCTTTTCCAGTAGGTTTATCCAAGGAACTTAAGGTAGTAATGATGTTCATAACATCATTCGATTCATACATATAAAGCTATCTTATTCGAAGGTTTAAACTTGTAATCACTAGAACATAGTTTAGTTAATTCTAAACTTGTTCGCAAACAAAAGTTAATCCTTCTAACTTGACTTTTAAAATCAACTAAACATATGTTCTATATCTATATGATATGCTAACTTAATGATTTAAAACCTGGAAACACGAAAAACACCGTAAAACCGGATTTACGCCGTCGTAGTAACACCGCGGGCTGTTTTGGGTTAGTTAATTAAAAACTATGATAAACTTTGATTTAAAAGTTGTTATTCTGAGAAAATGATTTTTATTATGAACATGAAACTATATCCAAAAATTATGGTTAAACTCAAAGTTGAAGTATGTTTTCTAAAATGGTCATCTAGACGTCGTTCTTTCGACTGAAATGACTACCTTTACAAAAACGAATTGTAACTTATTTTTCCGACTATAAACCTATACATTTTCTATTTAGATTCATAAAATAGAGTTCAATATGAAACCATAGCAATTTGATTCACTCAAAACGAATTTAAAATGAAGAAGTTATGGGTAAAACAAGATTGGATAATTTTTCTCATTTTAGCTACGTGAAAATTGGTAACAAATCTATTCCAACCATAACTTAATCAACTTGTATTGTATATTATGTAATCTTGAGATACCATAGACACGTATACAATGTTTCGACCTATCATGTCGATACATCTATATATATTTCGGAACAACCATAGACACTCTATATGTGAATGTTGGAGTTAGCTATACAGGGTTGATGTTGATTCCAAAATATATATAGTTTGAGTTGTGATCAATACTGAGATACGTATACACTGGGTCGTGGATTGATTCAAGATAATATTTATCGATTTATTTCTGTACATCTAACTGTGGACAACTAGTTGTAGGTTACTAACGAGGACAGCTGACTTAATAAACTTAAAACATCAAAATATATTAAAAGTGTTGTAAATATATTTTGAACATACTTTGATATATATGTATATATTGTTATAGGTTCGTGAATCAACCAGTGGCCAAGTCTTACTTCCCGACGAAGTAAAAATCTGTGAAAGTGAGTTATAGTCCCACTTTTAAAATCTAATATTTTTGGGATGAGAATACATGCAGGTTTTATAAATGATTTACAAAATAGACACAAGTACGTGAAACTACATTCTATGGTTGAATTATCGAAATCGAATATGCCCCTTTTTATTAAGTCTGGTAATCTAAGAATTAGGGAACAGACACCCTAATTGACGCGAATCCTAAAGATAGATCTATCGGGCCCAACAAGCCCCATCCAAAGTACCGGATGCTTTAGTACTTCGAAATTTATATCATATCCGAAGGGTGTCCCGGAATGATGGGGATATTCTTATATATGCATCTTGTTAATGTCGGTTACCAGGTGTTCACCATATGAATGATTTTTATCTCTATGTATGGGATGTGTATTGAAATATGAAATCTTGTGGTCTATTATTATGATTTGATATATATAGGTTAAACCTATAACTCACCAACATTTTTGTTGACGTTTTAAGCATGTTTATTCTCAGGTGATTATTAAGAGCTTCCGCTGTCGCATACTTAAATAAGGACGAGATTTGGAGTCCATGCTTGTATGATATTGTGTAAAAACTGCATTCAAGAAACTTATTTTGTTGTAACATATTTGTATTGTAAACCATTATGTAATGGTCGTGTGTAAACAGGATATTTTAGATTATCATTATTTGATAATCTACGTAAAGCTTTTTAAACCTTTATTGATGAAATAAAGGTTATGGTTTGTTTTAAAAATGAATGCAGTCTTTGAAAAACGTCTCATATAGAGGTCAAAACCTCGCAACGAAATCAATTAATATGGAACGTTTTTAATCAATAAGAACGGGACATTTCAGTTGGTATCCGAGCGTTGGTCTTAGAGAACCAGAATTTTGCATTAGTGTGTCTTATTGAGTTTGTTAGGATGCATTAGTGAGTCTGGACTTCGACCGTGTTTACTTGAAAAATGATTGCTTAACAAATTTTGTTGGAAACTATATATTTTTAACATGGGAATATTATGTGATATATTAATCTCTTAACGCGTTTGATATTATGTGATAGATGTCTACCTCTAGAACAAGTCCCATTGACTCACCTAATAATAATGAAGAGTCGAATGTAAATTGGAATGATTCGTGGACTGATTCACAAGTTCCCGAAGAGGAACCGGAAGAAGAGTCGGAACCGGAAGAAGAATCGGAACCGGAAGAAGAATCGGAACCGGAAGAAGAAGTAGAACCGGTGGGGGAAATAATAAAACGGTTAAGTAAAAGAAAATCATCAACCAACCGACCAAGGTTAATTATGGTCAATGGTGTTTCCGCCAAGGAAGCAAAATATTAGGAGGATTACCAATTCTCCGATGAATCGGATTCCGACGAGAATTCCGATGATGTTATAGAAATTACCCCAACTGAATTTAAAAAGACAAAAGAAAATAATAAGGGAAAGGGCATAAAAATAGAGAAATCTAATTCCAACCCCGATGAACTTTATATGTATCGTCAACCCCCGAAGTCCTTAAGTTGTAACAATGACCCGGGAACCTCTAAACCATCAGGTTTTTCTAAACCAATGTGGACAACGACGGCTCGTATTAGGGGAACATCATATATCCCTAGAAACTTGGCAAAACGAACCAAAACCGAACAAGAAGAAACGAGCGAGTCGGAATAAGATAGTTGTATTCGTGTGGTGTAATATATGTAATATAGTGTGCTTATGCTTTATGATATATGTAAAAATTGCTTGTATTAATAAGTATTTTTTTATGAATCTAACTCTTGTCTATTTTACAGTTTAAAAACACAAAATGGATAGACAACCCAATATTTTAAGAGACCTACCTGGAGACATGATTGATGAAATCTTGTCTAGAGTCAGCCAGAATTCCTCGGCACAACTATTTAAGGCGAGATCAGTTTGTAAAACATTCGAAGAACGTTCCAAGAATGTCTTGGTTTATAAGAGACTTTCGTTTGAAAGATGGGGGATATCACATTGGGAAACCCATAAGTTACGATGTGTTTACTTTGATGCATATATTGCGGGAAACCCAAATGCTATTTTACGCAACGGGTTAAGAAATTATTTTGACTCAATATATCCGAATATTGGACTTCGTGATTTAGAAAAAGCGGCTAACATGCAACATAAAGAAGCATGTTATGCTTACGGATTAGTAATGTTCGCTTCTCACCAAAGTGAGAACAAGAACATCGGGCTACAACTATTAAACAAAACGTTTCCACAAGTGACGGAGTCGGTAATTGGGGTAAGAAATGAGGTTTTTAGATTATTACGGGACTGTTGGACATTACGTAACCCTCGTCCCTTTGACGACGTTACAACACGCTGTCTTATCAACGGCCATAACGGTTATGTTCCACAAGACCAAGGATGGGAAGTAGTCCTAGTAAAACCAGAATGCATGACTTGTTTCTGGACGTATGAATTACGTGTCTTTATTGCCTTTGCTGAACGACTTGTGTACTAGCTAGAATTATCTTCACAACTATCTTGTATCAAAGTTATTGTGTGCTATATTTCATGCTTTATGTAAAATAAGCGGTATTGTAAGTTTGTAAAATATTGTATAAAAGTTTGAACGCGAAATATTATTATAATCAGTTTTTCATATAGAATTGTAGTAGTTGAATTGTATATTAGCTACTAAGTATGAACTTAACGGGTAGGTACTACCCGAATTTAAACTTATAAAACGCTAATATGAAGAAAAAGCTTTTATAAATGAGTTCATATTATGCTACGAAATACTATTAACTACTCTTAATATTATGTATGATTAACTTGTTCCATTTGACTATTTTGAAGGAAATGGCACCGACTACTCGACACACCGTGAATATGAATGAAGAGGAATTCCGTACTTTTCTAGCTTCAAACATAGCCGCAGTACAGGCTGCGCTACATACCAACAATAACCTTGGATCTAGCAGTACAGGAAATCGTGTAGGATGCACCTACAAAGAATTCACTGCCTGCAAACCTTTGGAATTTGATGGAACCGAAGGACCGATCGGATTGAAACGGTGGACCGAGAAGGTCAAATCGGTGTTTGCCATAAGTAAGTGTACTGAAGAGGACAAAGTAAAGTACGCTACGCATACCTTCACAGGTTCTGCGTTAACATGGTGGAATACCTATCTAGAGCAAGTGGGACAAGATGATGCTTACGCACTACCTTGGTCAGCATTCAAGCACTTGATGAACGAGAAGTACCGTCCCAGAACCGAGTTCAATAAGCTCAAGACAGAACTTAGAGGGTTACGAACCCAAGGATTTGATATTACCACGTACGAAAGACGATTCACAGAATTGTGCCTATTGTGTCCGGGAGCATTCGAAGATGAGGAAGAGAAGATCGACGCGTTTGTGAAAGGATTACCGGAAAGAATCCAAGAAGATATAAGTTCACACGAGCCCGCCTCCATACAACAGGCATGTAGAATGGCTCACAAACTAGTGAACCAGATTGAAGAAAGAATTAAAGAACAGACTGCTGAAGAGGCCAATGCGAAGCAAGTCAAAAGAAAGTGGGAGGAAAACGGTGATAAGAATCACCAATACAACAACAACAGTAATTACAACAATAATCGCAACAATTATCCCAACAATCGCAACATCAATCGCAACTACAACAAACGGCCCAACAACAACAACAACAACAACAACAGCAACTACAACAATCATCCCAACAACAATAATAACCGCAACAACAACAACAATCAGAAGCAGCTATGCCAAAGGTGTGAAAAGTATCACTCGGGGTTCTGCACCAAATTTTGCAACAAGTGTAAAAGAAATGGTCATAGCGCGGCGAAGTGTGAGGTCTACGGACCAGGGGTTAATAGAACGAAAGGAACAAATGGTGTCGGAACGAGTAATGGCGGAGCAAGTAGTGTCGGAGCAAGTTATGCCAATGTAGTTTGTTATAAATGTGGAAAACCGGGCCACATTATTAGAAATTGCCCGAACCAGGAGAACACGAATGGACAAGGCCGCGGAAGAGTTTTCAATATTAATGCGGCTGAGGCACAGGAAGACCCGGAGCTTGTTACGGGTACGTTTCTTATTGACAATAAATCTGCTTACGTTTTATTTGATTCGGGTGCGGATAGAAGTTATATGAGTAGAGATTTTTGTGCTAAATTAAGTTGTCCATTGACGCCTTTGGATAGTAAATTTTTACTCGAATTAGCAAATGGTAAATTAATTTCAGCAGATAATATATGTCGGAATCGAGAAATTAAACTGGTTAGCGAAACATTTAAGATTGATTTGATACCAGTAGAGTTAGGGAGTTTTGATGTGATAATCGGTATGGACTGGTTGAAAGAAGTGAAAGCAGAGATCGTTTGTTACAAAAATGCAATTCGCATTATACGAGAAAAAGGAAAACCCTTAATGGTGTACGGAGAAAAGGGCAACACGAAGCTACATCTTATTAGTAATTTGAAGGCACAAAAACTAATAAGAAAAGGTTGCTATGCTGTTCTAGCACACGTCGAGAAAGTACAAACTGAAGAAAAGAGCATCAATGATGTTCCCGTCGCAAAAGAATTTCCCGATGTATTTCCGAAAGAATTACCGGGATTACCCCCACATCGATCCGTTCAATTTCAAATAGATCTTGTACCAGGAGCTGCACCAATAGCTCGTGCTCCTTACAGACTCACACCCAACGAGATGAAAGAACTGCAAAGCCAATTACAAGAACTTTTAGAGCGTGGTTTCATTCGACCAAGCACATCACCGTGGGGAGCTCCTGTTTTGTTTGTCAAGAAGAAAGATGGTACATTCAGGTTGTGTATCGACTACCGAGAGTTGAACAAACTTACCATCAAGAACCGCTACCCACTACCGAGAATCGACGACTTATTTGATCAACTACAAGGCTCGTCTGTTTATTCAAAGATTGACTTACGTTCCGGGTATCATCAAATGCGGGTGAAAGAAGATGATATTCCAAAGACTGCTTTCAGAACACGTTACGGTCATTACGAGTTTATGGTCATGCCATTTGGTTTAACTAATGCACCAGCTGTGTTCATGGACCTTATGAACCGAGTGTGTGGACCATACCTTGACAAGTTTGTCATTGTTTTCATTGATGACATACTTATTTACTCAAAGAATGACCAAGAACACGGTGAACATTTGAGAAAGGTGTTAGAAGTATTGAGGAAGGAAGAATTGTACGCTAAGTTTTCAAAGTGTGCATTTTGGTTGGAAGAAGTTCAATTCCTCGGTCACATAGTGAACAAAGAAGGTATTAAGGTGGATCCGGCAAAGATAGAAACTGTTGAAAAGTGGGAAACCCCGAAAACTCCGAAACACATACGCCAGTTTTTAGGACTAGCTGGTTACTACAGAAGGTTCATCCAAGACTTTTCCAGAATAGCAAAACCCTTGACTGCATTAACGCATAAAGGGAAGAAATTTGAATGGAATGATGAACAAGAGAAAGCGTTTCAGTTATTGAAGAAAAAGCTAACTACGGCACCTATATTGTCATTGCCTGAAGGGAATGATGATTTTGTGATTTATTGTGACGCATCAAAGCAAGGTCTCGGTTGTGTATTAATGCAACGAACGAAGGTGATTGCTTATGCGTCTAGACAATTGAAGATTCACGAACAAAATTATACGACGCATGATTTGGAATTAGGCGCGGTTGTTTTTGCATTAAAGACTTGGAGGCACTACTTATATGGGGTCAAAAGTATTATATATACCGACCAAAAAAGTCTTCAACACATATTTAATCAGAAACAACTGAATATGAGGCAGCGTAGGTGGATTGAATTATTGAATGATTACGACTTTGAGATTCGTTACCACCCGGGGAAGGCAAATGTGGTAGCCGATGCCTTGAGCAGGAAGGATAGAGAACCCATTCGAGTAAAATCTATGAATATAATGATTCATAATAACCTTACTACTCAAATAAAGGAGGCGCAACAAGGAGTTTTAAAAGGGGGAAATTTAAAGGATGAAATACCCAAAGGATCGGAGAAACATCTTAATATTCGGGAAGACGGAACCCGGTATAGGGTTGAAAGGATTTGGGTACCAAAATTTGGGGATATGAGAGAAATGGTACTTAGAGAAGCTCATAAAACCAGATACTCAATACATCCTGGAACGGGGAAGATGTACAAGGATCTCAAGAAACATTTTTGATGGCCGGGTATGAAAGCCGATGTTGCTAAATGAAGAATGTTTGACGTGTTCTAAGGTCAAAGGTGAGCATCATAAACCATCAGGTCTACTTCAACAACCCGAAATCCCGGAATGGAAATGGGAAAACATTACCATGGATTTCATCACTAAATTGCCAAGGGCTGCAAGTGGTTTTGATACTATTTGGGTAATAGTTGATCGTCTCACCAAATCAGCACACTTCTTGCCAATAAGAGAAGATGACAAGATGGAGAAGTTAGCACGACTGTATTTGAAGGAAGTCATCTCCAGACATGGAATACCAATCTCTATTATCTCTGATAGGGATGGCAGATTTATTTCAAGATTCTGGCAGACATTACAGCAAGCATTAGGAACTCGTCTAGACATGAGTACTGCCTATCATCCACAAACTGATGGGCAGAGCGAAAGGACGATACAAACGCTTGAAGACATGCTACGAGCATGTGTTATTGATTTCGGAAACAGTTGGGATCGACATCTACCGTTAGTAGAATTTTCCTACAACAACAGCTACCATTCAAGCATTGAGATGGCGCCGTTTGAAGCACTTTATGGTAGAAAGTGCAGGTCTCCGATTTGTTGGAGTAAAGTGGGGGATAGACAGATTACGGGTCCGGAGATTATACAAGAAACTACCGAGAAGATCATCCAAATTCAACAACGGTTGAAAACCGCCCAAAGTCGACAAAAGAGCTACGCTAACATTAAAAGAAAAGATATAGAATTTGAAATTGGAGAGATGGTCATGCTTAAAGTTGCACCTTGGAAAGGCGTTGTTCGATTTGGTAAATGAGGGAAATTAAATCCAAGGTATATTGGACCATTCAAGATTATTGATCGTGTCGGACCAGTAGCTTACCGACTTGAGTTACCTCAACAACTCGCGGCTGTACATAACACTTTCCACGTCTCAAATTTACAGAAATGTTTTGCTAAAGAAGATCTCACTATTCCGTTGGACGAAATCCAAATCAATGAAAAACTTCAATTCATTGAAGAACCCGTCGAAATAATGGATCGTGAGGTTAAGAGACTTAAACAAAACAAGATACCGATTGTTAAGGTTCGATGGAATGCTCGTAGAGGACCCGAGTTCACCTGGGAGCGTGAAGATCAGATGAAGAAGAAATACCCGCATCTATTTCCAGAAGATTCGTCAACACCTTCAACAGCTTAAAATTTCGGGACGAAATTTATTTAACGGGTAGGTACTGTAGTGACCCGAACTTTTCCAAGTTTATATATATTAATTGAGATTGATATTTACATGATTAAATGTTTCCAACATGTTAAGCAATCAAACTTGTTAAGACTTGATTAATTGAAATATGTTTCATATAGACAATTGACCACCCAAGTTGACCAGTGATTCACGAACGTTAAAACTTGTAAAAACTATATGATGACATATATATGGATATATATATATAGTTAACATGATACTATGATAAGTAAACATATCATTAAGTATATTAACAATGAACTACATATGTAAAAACAAGACTACTAACTTAATGATTTTTAAACGAGACATATATGTAACGATTATCGTTGTAAAGACATTTAATGTATATATATCATATTAAGAGATATTCATACATGATAATATCATGATAATATAATAATTTAAAATCTCATTTGATATTATAAACATTGGGTTAACAACATTTAACAAGATCGTTAACCTAAAGGTTTCAAAACAACACTTACATGTAACGACTAACGATGACTTAACGACTCAGTTAAAATGTATATACATGTAGTGTTTTAATATGTATTTATACACTTTTGAAAGACTTCAATACACTTATCAAAATACTTCTACTTACCAAAAATGCTTACAATTACATCCTCGTTCAGTTTCATCAACAATTCTACTCGTATGCACCCGTATTCGTACTCGTACAATACACAGCTTTTAGATGTATGTACTATTGGTATATACACTCCAATGATCAGCTCTTAGCAGCCCATGTGAGTCACCTAACACATGTGGGAACCATCATTTGGCAACTAGCATGAAATATCTCATAAAATTACAAAAATATGAGTAATCATTCATGACTTATTTACATGAAAACAAAATTACATATCCTTTATATCTAATCCATACACCAACGACCAAAAACACCTACGAACACTTTCATTCTTCAATTTTCTTCATCTAATTGATCTCTCTCAAGTTCTATCTTCAAGTTCTAAGTGTTCTTCATATATTCTACAAGTTCTAGTTACATAAAATCAAGAATACTTTCAAGTTTGCTAGCTCACTTCCAATCTTGTAAGGTGATCATCCAACCTCAAGAAATCTTTGTTTCTTACAGTAGGTTATCATTCTAATACAAGCTAATAATTATATTCAAACTTTGGTTCAATTTCTATAACTATAACAATCTTATTTCAAGTGATGATCTTACTTGAACTTGTTTTCGTGTCATGATTCTGCTTCAAGAACTTCGAGCCATCCAAGGATCCGTTGAAGCTAGATCCATTTTTCTCTTTTCCAGTAGGTTTATCCAAGGAACTTAAGGTAGTAATGATGTTCATAACATCATTCGATTCATACATATAAAGCTATCTTATTCGAAGGTTTAAACTTGTAATCACTAGAACATAGTTTAGTTAATTCTAAACTTGTTCGCAAACAAAAGTTAATCCTTCTAACTTGACTTTTAAAATCAACTAAACATATGTTCTATATCTATATGATATGCTAACTTAATGATTTAAAACCTGGAAACACGAAAAACACCGTAAAACCGGATTTACGCCGTCGTAGTAACACCGCGGGCTGTTTTGGGTTAGTTAATTAAAAACTATGATAAACTTTGATTTAAAAGTTTTTATTCTGAGAAAATGATTTTTATTATGAACATGAAACTATATCCAAAAATTATGGTTAAACTCAAAGTCGAAGTATGTTTTCTAAAATGGTCATCTAGACGTCGTTCTTTCGACTGAAATGACTACCTTTACAAAAATGACTTGTAACTTATTTTTCCGACTATAAACCTATACTTTTTCTATTTAGATTCATAAAATAGAGTTCAATATGAAACCATATCAATTTGATTCACTCAAAACGGATTTAAAATGAAGAAGTTATGGGTAAAACAAGATTGGATAATTTTTCTCATTTTAGCTACGTGAAAATTGGTAACAAATCTATTCCAACCATAACTTAATCAACTTGTATTGTATATTATGTAATCTTGAGATACCATAGACACGTATACAATGTTTCGACCTATCATGTCGACACATCTATATATATTTCAGAACAACCATAGACACTCTATATGTGAATGTTGGAGTTAGCTATACAGGGTTGAGGTTGATTCCAAAATATATATAGTTTGAGTTGTGATCAATACTGAGATACGTATACACTGGGTCGTGGATTGATTCAAGATAATATTTATCGATTTATTTCTGTACATCTAACTGTGGACAACTAGTTGTAGGTTACTAACGAGGACAGCTGACTTAATAAACTTAAAACATCAAAATATATTAAAAGTGTTGTAAATATATTTTGAACATACTTTGATATATATGTATATATTGTTATAGGTTCGTGAATCAACCAGTGGCCAAGTCTTACTTCCCGACGAAGTAAAAATCTGTGAAAGTGAGTTATAGTCCCACTTTTAAAATCTAATATTTTTGGGATGAGAATACATGCAGGTTTTATAAATGATTTACAAAATAGACACAAGTACGTGAAACTACATTCTATGGTTGAATTATCGAAATCGAATATGCCCCTTTTTATTAAGTCTGGTAATCTAAGAATTAGGAAACAGACACCCTAATTGACGCGAATCCTAAAGATAGATCTATCGGGCCCAACAAGCCCCATCCAAAGTACCGGATGCTTTAGTACTTCGAAATTTATATCATATCCGAAGGGTGTCCCGGAATGATGGGGATATTCTTATATATGCATCTTGTTAATGTCGGTTACCAGGTGTTCACCATATGAATGATTTTTATCTCTATGTATGGGATGTGTATTGAAATATGAAATCTTGTGGTCTATTATTATGATTTGATATATATAGGTTAAACCTATAACTCACCAACATTTTTGTTGACGTTTTAAGCATGTTTATTCTCAGGTGATTATTAAGAGCTTCCGCTGTCGCATACTTAAATAAGGACGAGATTTGGAGTCCATGCTTGTATGATATTGTGTAAAAACTGCATTCAAGAAACTTATTTTGTTGTAACATATTTGTATTGTAAACCATTATGTAATGGTCGTGTGTAAACAGGATATTTTAGATTATCATTATTTGATAATCTACGTAAAGCTTTTTAAACCTTTATTGATGAAATAAAGGTTATGGTTTGTTTTAAAAATGAATGCAGTCTTTGAAAAACGTCTCATATAGAGGTCAAAACCTCGCAACGAAATCAATTAATATGGAACGTTTTTAATCAATAAGAACTGGACATTTCAGTTGTAAGACTGCCTGATCCCAAGAAGAAAAGTTTGGGTGAAAGAGGTATAGATTGCATATTTATTGGATATGTTGAACATTCCAAGGCGTATAGGTTCTATGTTATAGAGCATAATGAGTTTGTCTCAATTAATTCTGTGATTGAATCAAGGGATGCAATCTTTGATGAAAATCGATTTTCATCTATACCTAGACCAAAGGATATGATTCCAAGTAACAATGGAATCAATAAGGATTGTAATGATGAAGTCTCTGAAAAGGCTGTTGATCAGTCACTTGAGATTCGAAAAAGCAAAAGAAAAGGGAAACCTAAATCATTTGGACCTGATTTTCAGTTATACTTAATTAAAGGTTATGGGGATGATGTTTCTACCCAATATTCATATTGTTTCAATGTTGATGATGATCCTAAAACATATGATGAAGCAATGAGGTCTCAGGATGTTGCATTCTGGAAAGAGACAATTAATGATGAGATGGATTCTATCATGGGCAATAACACTTAGGTGTTAGCTGATCTACCTCCTGGTTGCAAACCTTCGGGTTTCAAATGGATCTTCAAAAAGAAGATGAAAGTAGATGGAACTATTGAAAATTTCAAGGCAAGGTTAGTCATTCAAGGCTTTAGACAAAAGTCTAGAATTGACTATTTTGATACTTATGCTCCTGTGGCACGTATCACTACCATTAGACTGTTGATTGCTTTGGCTACAATTCACAATCTGGTTATTCACCAGATGGATGTGAAGACAGCATTCTTGAATGGTGAATTGGATGAGGAGGTTTATATGAACCAACCTCATGGCTTTGTCATGCCAGGTAATGAAGGCAAGGTGTGCAAACTTGTGAAGTCCTTATATGGTTTGAAACAAGCACCTAAGCAATGGCATCAGAAATTTGATGAAGTGGTTTTATCTAGTGGTTTTAAATTAAACCACGCAGATAAATGTGTATATAGCAAATTTGATGATTCTGGTAAAGGAGTTATAATTTGTCTATATGTTGATGACATGTTAATCTTTGGGACTGACCAAAGTCATGTTGATTTAACAAAAGAATTTTTGTCATCAAAATTCTCCATGAAAGATATGGGGGAGGCTGACGTTATCCTTGGCATTAGGATCAAACGTGAAAGCAAAGGAATTTCGATTTGTCAATCTCATTATGTTGAGAAGGTGTTGAAAAAGTTCAATTGCTTTGAATGTACTCCTGTGAGTACCCCTGTTGATCCAAGTGAGAAGCTTATGCCTAATCAAGGTGAAGCTGTATCACAACATGAGTATTCTCAGGTAATTGGTTGTTTGATGTACGCCATGACTTGTACAAGGCCGGATATTGCTTTTGCTGTGGGAAAACTGAGTAGATATACTAGTAATCCTAGTACTCATCACTGGCAAGCAATTAGGCGGGTACTGAAGTACTTGAAGAAAACTATGGACTATAGTTTATCTTATAATGGGTTTCCTTCGGTAATAGAAGGATATTCTGATGCGAGTTGGATAACCAATATTGAAGATCATTCTTCAACGAGTGGTTGGGTGTTCTTGCTTGGGGGAGGTGCTATTTCATGGGCTTCTAAGAAGCAAACATGTATTACCAACTCAACGATGGAATCTGAGTTTGTTGCTTTAGCTGCTGCTGGTAAAGAAGCAGAATAGCTTAGAAACTTGATCCATGAGATACCATTATGGCCTAAACCTATAGCACCCATGTCTATCCATTGTGATAGTGCTGCGACATTGGCAAAGGCCTATAGCCAGATGTACAATGAAAAGTCTAGACACTTAGGTGTCAGACATAGCATGATTCGTGAACTCATCATGAATGGGGTGATTTCTATAGTGTTTGTGAGGTCACAACAGAATTTAGCTGATCACTTGACGAAGGGATTGGCAAGAGACTTGGTTGACAAGTCTGCTGTGGAGATGGGTTTAAAGTCCACATAAATGTCTAATTATAAGATACCCAATTCCCTTCCAATGAAAATTAGAAGTTGAATTCAATGCGGAAGGCTTATACTTAGAAATTTGGAGTACATAAATTTTATATCATCCCAAGGTAAGGTATGTACTCGGACCTACTGAAGGTGAGGTTGAAGTCTAGCTTCTTAACAGTTCATTTGAAGAAGTGCAAGAGCAGGTGCATGACTGAAGTGAACTACCTATGTGAATGTGAAGTTTTGCCGCTTCAACAAAGCTTGGACTTTTAGCTTTGGATACATTCATGAAAGGATATGGACACATTGCTTGTAAAGTGTCAGGATAGCTTTAGAGTATTTGAAAACTTATGTGTATATTATTTTCAGTTATTCAAATGGGTTGAAGGGTTCAATTCTTAGAACACCCTGATTCTTGAATATTTGGAATGTGTAATGTACTAAGGTGAAAATTCAATCTTCAAGATATTTTCATTTATGCATGAATTTTTGTTTTAATTTGTTTAATTCTCATGAATCGAATTGCACAAAATTGGGGAGGATTGTTGGAAATTTAGTGTAATTGAGGGATTTAATCTACACTTGTAAATGGGTTAGGAGGTACGGAGTGTACACCCATTAAGTGATAGATTACCCGGACCCGAAAGTGGTTTTCCATTATCACAAATTTGAGTGATTACGGAAGTATTATTCTTGCACTAGGTGAAACATCTCCATCGTGGAAATAAAACAAACAACTTTATGAAAAGAATTTAATCGATTTCCTTGATTTGGTTGTTGGAAATAAAACAAACAACTTTATGAAAAGGATTTGTTTTAGATTTGAAAATGAAATTGAATTTTATGAAAAGGATTTAATCGATTTTTTTGATTTGGTTGTTGGAAATAAAACAAACAACTTTATGAAAAGAATTTGTTTTAGATTTGAAAAGGAAATTGAATTTTATGAAAATGATTTAATCGATTTCCTTGATTTGGTTGTTGGAAATAAAACAAACAACTTTATGAAAAGGATTTGTTTTAGATTTGAAAAGGAAATTAGTTAGTGAAACATCTCCATCGTGGAATAATACTTGTTTTTGAGTGCCTATAAATAAGGACTATCATTCATGAGAAAAAATAGATATAAAAAAACAACTTAATACTCTTATGCAAAAGAGTTCTTGTTTACTGCCAATAACAAGAACTAATCTCTGTCTTATCCCAAAGTGATATTCGTGTAACCCAGGCAATAAGGGTCGAATAATTACTTTCGGAAAGTGATACCACGATTCAGTGATTTATCCGGCTATCGATTATTTTACCCTACACGAAATTTAAATAAAACCTCCAACATACATTTGTCCTCCCATTATTAATTTGTACATAATTTCATTTTCATTAATCATCACACCATGGCAACAGCCCCTTTTCCCTCAAAACTCTTTCTCCAATTTGGATACATTTAAAACTTTGAAAGCTTCATATCATTTTTATATGCACATTTTAAACTTTTTAAGCTTTTACTATTTCTGATAATGATACTTATAAAGAAAAATATGTTCTTTATTGATTAGCCGCTTTTAAATCATGACCGGTTTGAATTTACCATATTAAAAATTAGTAGTAGTATCAAATTTAAATGGGTGGCTTATTTATGTTCCACTTCTATCTCGGCTCTTGTAAATGGTTCTCCGACAAATGAATTCAATCCGCAGAGAGGCGTGCGTCAAGGGGATCGAATTTCTCCCTTCCTTTTTATAATCGCAGCAGAGGGCCTGAATTTTTTAATCAAACGTGCAATTGAGGCAGGTAAAATCAAAGGTATTGATGTTGGCAATGATAAAGTCTCGATCTCACATTTACAATACGCTGATGACACTATATTCTTTGGTGAGTGGAGTTGGAGAAACATTTCCATTACCATGAAACTGTTAAAGTGCTTCGAAGACTTATCCGGGTTAAAGATTAACTTTCATAAAAGAAGCATCTTCGGTGTAGGAGTCTCAAAAAGTGAGCTCTAGAATACGGCTAGTAAATGTGGATGCAAAGCAGGTGAATTCCTTTTCACGTATTTGGGTCTGCCCATTAAGGTTAAGTCAAAGAATGCAACTTTCTGGCAACCGGGTATTGATAAAATAAAGAAAAGGCTCTCGGATTGGAAGGCGAAATCACTTTCTTTCCGTGGGAGGTTAACTCTTGTCAAATCGGTACTCACTAGCATTCCACTTTATTATTTTTCTTTATATCGTGCTTCTGGAGGTATAATCAATTCACTTGAAGCTTTTCGTTGATCATTTTTTTGGGGTGGTTCCGGGTCGGTTAAAAAACTAAATTGGATTAAATGGAATCGATCTATTTTTCCTTATGATTATGGTGGATTAAATATTGCTTCCTTACTTCCCAAAAATCTCGCTTTACTTGGAAAATGGACATGGCGCTTTAAAACGAAAACAAATGCTCTTTAAGTTAAGGTTAACGCTAGTTTATATGGGCGGGATGGTGGTTTTTTCGTGTCTAATTGCAGGTTCAGAGGCTGCAACACCACGTGGAATAACATTGTCAAAACTGCAACAGAAATTGACGGCCTGGGAGTGGACTTTTCTAATTCTTTTTCGAGAGATATTGGAGATGGTGATACAATTCAATTCTGGAACGATATTTGGTTTGGAGATGCACGTTTCAAAGACAGGTTTAAGAGACTATGTTGCTGTCGAAGATTTAAAACATCACAGTTAAAGATATATTCAATGCACCCGATGGAGAAAGAATTGCGTGGAACTGGAAGAGACCTTTAAGGGGTCGCGCTCTTGACGAACTCAAGGTGTTATCTAATTTGCTGACCAATGTAACCTTGCTCAATCGAAGGGACAGGTGGTCATGGACACTTGACTCGAGTGGTGATTTTATCACTAAAAAGTAATGTTATCGACTTACAACTCTTCTTGCCAACGTCACTATCGATCAACACCTTACGTAACACTTCAATCCCTCTCAAAGTGGGTATTTTTGTTTGGAGAGCTCGCCTTCAAAGATTACATGTTCGTTTGGAATTGGATAAACGTGGATTTGATCTTGACACCGTAACATGTCTGCTATGTGATAATGACTTGGAATCGGTTGAACATGTTTTTGTCAAATGCTTACATTCGAAATCATTATGGGATGCTTTTCATCGTTGGTGGGGATTCACTGATGATACCATCACAAACATCGAGGACATTTTTAAAGTGACCATCAAAACATAAACTCTTTCTCCGGTAGAAGAATATGTCAAGCTTCGAAATGGGTATGCGCGTATACTATTTGGAGGAATCGAAACTGCAAAATTTTCCGCAAAGGCATATGGAATACATCTACAATTCTTAACAACATTCAACTAAAAAGCTTCCAATGGATTTCTAAGAGAATGAAAAAATCGAGGCTCGAATGGCACCATTGGTTAATAAATCCAGGATTCTTCGTGTTTACATCTAACACTCGTACGGGCGTGAGTTAAATATTAGCTACATTTTCACTCTTATGCGTTAATATCTCAATCTTGTATATAGATATAGGCATAAATCTCGATGTGGAGCATATTTCATGTGCTTTTTATATGTAACTTTGTAATATTCGTTGGTATGGTTATTAATGGAATTTTGCTTTAAAAAAAAAAATTCTTTTTTATTTGATTCTTTATGTGAAAAATGAAAATAAGTTGGTTTAGATAGCAAAATTGGACACGAGAAACAATGATGTATTTCTTACCTCTTTTTTCATGTACATTGAATGATGAATCTTGTAAAAGATAATATATGCATACATTGAATGTTTAACCTAGTGACATATGAAACTCATGGCCCATCATTTTTTGGTATTAATAGAAGTAGAAATACAACGAAATAATCACAAAGCTCGGGAACAAAAAAAAAAAAAACCCTAACAATAGATATGGCTATCTAAAAGACTTTGTTATAAAGTTTGCGTATTTTAGCCCAAAAAAAAATAGAAGTAGAAATACTGAATATTATAAAAGGTGAAGATTCAAGTGTGATCAACATTTAAAATCCCTTTAGGAGACTAGGTTGCAAAACATTTAAAATGAGAGAAATTGCAATTCCATTAGCATCTAATATTGTATCTTACAATTAAATAGAAAGGGTGACAAAATAAGTGCAAGTTTAGCCCACATATTTCTGAGTCTTTACAACTTCAATCAATAATTTACAAAAGAAGAAGACTAAACTCCTTCACATCAATCAAGATTCTAATTAGAGCAAAATCCCTTTCAAAGTTAGCACCTTTTTTTAGTACCACATTACCCTTAAATCAAAAAAGGCAAAAACAAAAACACCCATCTGAGCTGATCATCTAGAGATATCATAGTCAGTGTACCCAAGTTGTTGCTCCATTTCCCAGCTTAGCTTTGATGCAACTCTTTCATGGCAAGGCACATACTCCTGTTATTGGACATTGAAACAGGGTCAAACAGTTGACTTTTACGCTGGTTTGACCTCTAAAGTCAAAGGTTTTGGAGACATACCTCAAGTTTTCGGACCAGAATCTTAGCGGTTGGCGCCAACACAATAATGTGACGAGCGCTTGGGCTGATGAACCCTTCTTCAACCGCTGTATCAATGAACGACAGTAACGAGTTGTAGTATCCATCCACATTTAACAAACCAACCTGCAACATTTAGTCTTTTTGATCATTTTTTTATCTGTCGGGTTAATTATTTAATACGGAGTAGTAGTTTACTTATTTTGTGATTTAAATTAATCAAATATTTTGAATTTACCGGCTTATCGTGTATGCCTAGTTGAGCCCATGTTATCACTTCAAGTAGCTCTTCAAGAGTGCCATATCCACCTGCATTTCATGTTACAAAAAAAAATAAAAATATATTTTCATCTTAAATTCTAAAGTTTCCCTTTTTCTAATCAAGAACTCATAGAAATCATAACCCATTGATCAATAGACACTTCTTGTATGCATTTTATAGACATACCATAAACATTAAGTTTCAAGTTTTTTGAAAGGAGTGAGCCTCTCAAATTTGGTCAAATGTAGCCATAATTATATAAGTTTCCTTAAATGGGATCACAGCAGTGAGCAGTGATTGTACACTCACAGAAGATAAAAAAAAAATGGTGCAGAAATTTAATATCACAAAAATGCTAATTTATGACTATTAGGAGGGGTTTTGACCATAAAGCTTCCTCAAAACAGTCACTTTCATAGCACCACCTATTCAATTTCTTGATATATGATCACAATGAAGCAAAAAAAGTTCAATGAAAAAAATAGGGATAGTATGGTAATTATAAATTCAAAAGCACAACTTGACTTGTGTACTGCAAAAAACAATGTAGCTTCTGCATACATTATTGTACCTTTGTTAATTGCAAAACCAAGAACTCTATCTATCTCAGTTTTGGAATTTTGAGTCATTTTATAACCCTGAATCATGTTTTTTGAAATTCAATTATAGTCAGGGAATTTGAATAATAAAGGAAGAATTTGCTATTATTATATCTATCAAATTAGAAGGTCAAAGTCAACATTTTACTAGTTTTAGCTTTGAATGTTCACTAGTATTCCCTTTCCATCAAAATACCCAACACTTTACACTGTTCTTAAAGTAATTGCAGTATTAATAAATAAATATACATTTTAGCTTATTATATATGTGTAAAGAAAACATACATATCCATTAAACGTTTATCTTAAGTTTAGTTCGGTAGATATGTATGGAAACAAACAAGAAAAAGGGAATAAGATGTTAATTTTAAACTCGTTATATGTTTAGCTAAAATGTAACAACATTTATTTCACCACCGAGCCAGTGACTCGGTAGTACCAGTTCTTTGTAAATTGTAACTGGGTCCCACATATGGAAGCCTTGCCAAATATTGGAGCGGATTCGACCCTTGTTCCCGTCGTATATGGGATATCAGTGAAGATATTTTACAAGCATCAAACCTTTATTAGGTGGGGTCGTTGGGTTATAATATCGAACTCAGGGTTAAGTTGTCTCGGACAATCTACGGTTTTGTCAAACAACATTTATTTCATGTTCTTGCAAGTAATATTTATTTAATATAATAACACATGCCATCATTCACTCTATTGTGGGTCCTTTTCATTGCCCCACCTCTAGGAAATATTCAATTTTCTAATCATGTGACATAAACATTGCCACATTAAACAATGTATATAGTGAGACACACTTGGATATACATTTGAATGAAAGAATAATAATAATAAAACAAATAGAGGCAGCATTGATAAATTGACTATGATTTCAATGAAAGAATATGAGACATATATGTATGTTGCAGTTTATATACTAACCTGGTAATGCAATAAAAGCATCAGAATGCTTTGCCATTTCTGCTTTCCTTTGGTGCATATCTGCCACTGCTTTCACTTCTCCTACTGTTTCACCAGTTAACTGCAAACCAATCAAATAAATATATATAAATATAAATATATATTACTAGTACTAAAAAAAATATATTATTTTATTATATAAAGAAAAATGGAAAAAAGTTGCTAGGGGGAGAGTAAGAAGTTTATGCTGAATTATGTTGGACAGTAATTCAATGATGAGTGTTACAGAATTGGTGGACTTCCATTTATCTTTTACAGATTCAGTGTTGCAGTACACATACTCATACATATTACATATACATACATAATAATTTATATATGGGTGATGATTCGTACACCACTAATTTTTAGCCATACACCACTAAACATGCTTTACAGTGTTGAACAGTACAACATCTTAGTGCATGTTTGATGATGCACGGCTAAAAACTGGTGGTGTACGAATCACTCCCCTTTATATATATATATATATATATATATGTATTTGAATGCATATTCAGAAACTAAATGCCAAGGAAGAAAGGTACAAGAGGTTAACTTTACAGGCTGAAAATATCAGGAAAAAAAATGACTCCACAAAAGGAAAAAAAAAAAACATTTGAAATTAAAAAACAATATACATCCATCCTGCCCTCAAATATACATATCATTAAAACTAATCATTACAATAAATTATGTTGATAAACAAGTATTTTTATATTTCAAACATTGCAGCAACATATACAATAGTATGTGTATGTTCCCTTTTACTTTATAGATACTAAATACTAATTAGTATATCATTAATTAATTATACACTGTATTCTTTAATTAATTTAAAAATATGAAAAGCTTAATGACTTTTTAATTGCTATTGAACATACCTCTCGAGGCATGAGAGTTTTGGGAATAACCCTGCAACATAAGAGAGACAAGAACATGACAAAAAGTTAGTTTTAAACTCGTATTAATCAATGAAAACCTCAACACAGACACCACTCAGATTCTGTTTCTTAATCATCATTTGTTAGTCTTAAGTCTTGGCTACAACTACAACAAACCTTTACAAGCTAGTAAGTATCAAAAACACATATTTTTATTTTTTGTATTATTAATTAATTAAATTACCCAATGACATGGCGACCACCATCATGAACAGCTTGTGAGACCAATCCCATTAAGCCAATGCTACCTCCTCCATACACCAGATCAATGTTTCTTGAAACCTACAAATTATAATATTATTAATTTGATTTTAATCAAAGCCATGATAAAACCCTTCATATTCAGCTGCAAGCTTCTAGGGTTATAAAAATTGGAGAATTTGACATGGCCATTACAGTTACAAAAAAGATTTTTCAGGTCTGAATATTGGTATTATATTAGTACATTAGTACATTACATGTATACTATTTATTTAT
The DNA here is from genome assembly GCF_046630445.1 of Rutidosis leptorrhynchoides. Classification (NCBI taxonomy): domain Eukaryota; kingdom Viridiplantae; phylum Streptophyta; class Magnoliopsida; order Asterales; family Asteraceae; genus Rutidosis; species Rutidosis leptorrhynchoides. Next base: position 47,270,332 of record NC_092335.1, on the reverse strand, counting down.
TTTAACAACAAAATATGTACTAAATTGAGGGTATCTCAGGGATATGAAACCTAGTGAGTAATGAACATATCTTGTAAAGAACTTAGAAAATCATCAACATGCAAAGGCTGAGACTTGCAATGGAAGTAAGGAGCCAAAAAACCCACAATCTTGAACATAAAGATCACATTTTTATTGTTGATTTCAGAAATAAATATCACATTTTTATTGTTGATTTCAGAACCAAAATCTTGAAAAACCACACATTCTTGTTGTTGGACTTAAAGAAACCACAGAAAGATGCAAGCAATTAAAACAAGATTTTAAACAAACAAAAAAAAAGAACACTTTTTGAGGAATCCCATTTTATTTATTTTTATGAATTAAGAAATAAATATTGAAAAACAAAAATACCAATTCTTTTCCTAGCTCAATAGCAGCATCTTGATAGCTGCTTTTTCTGCCCTGACTACTTCCACAAAAAACACAAATCCTCTTAAACTTTGATACCTTCATTTCACTATCTGTCTCCATTTTTACTCCTGTCTCTGTCTACTTGTGCACTTTCAAAATATATACTGTAGTTGAAAGTTAGAGATAAAAAAGATCAGCTTGAAAAACAAAGATGTGCTCTGTTTTTATTTATTAACCTTATTACAAGATCAGCCTGAATTGGGTGTGACAGGAGAGAGCAATAAGAGTGTTGGATTATTTAAAATTAAAGACATTTTTCAGGGTTGGGAAAGGTGGTTGTGTATTTTTTGTTTCCGGTCCTTTTGTATGGCTTGACCACCCTCTTCTCAATTGAGTTGGTATATTTATAAAGAGATTTTGGCACGTGAGTGACTCCTACTCCAAAGTTCCATACCCAAGGTAGCACGTGTTGGGATTATATACAATTAAATAAATTTAAATTACAATTATTATTTATGTAAATCCGTATAAAATTCTACAAATTTTATAAGTGGCATAGTTCATGCTAATAAATCTTAAGTGATGTGTTAATAAGAATTGATTTTAGAAGTCTTAATGTAGTGTTTATATTAGTAAATTTAATCTTAAATACAGTAACATTTTCTTTTATTTGTTGGTGATTTAGTGTTAACCAAAATTATTTTAATTAATTGTGATTACTAAAAGTAAAAGCTATCTAGTTAAGTCTAATGATGAATTTAAAGAGTGTGGAGTGCAACCTTGTTTGAATTAACTCGATAGTGTCTCGAAAAAAGCATGTGTCAAAGAGGTTGCGCGCCTCCGGTGACTATGCTATATTACCCTAGCCATGATCTATAACATATAGGTGGTAAGGGGGCAGCGCCCCAAAAATGGTGTATTTAATATACATCGTCTCATATCGACATTTCTTATTTTAATACCAAACGATATCTCTCGTAAAAATAATCACCCGTTTAAGGGTGAATGATTCAAATTCAGTTATGACAACAGCCAAAAATTGAGGGTTTATTTGGGCAAAAAAGAAATTTTGGTATGGATAGTTGTAGTGTTGTAGAGATATCTCTATAGGTGGCGACTAGCGAGTCATGAAAGATGGAATTGCTTAACATTTGGTGTTATGTATTTTTTTGTTGGTTTGGCACTAGTTGTTGGTGTTTTTCTTGTTTTATTTTGATGTATTTGCTCTGTTTACTTTTTTTTAACGTCAAAATTTGACTACCACCTCCTTAGTGAGAAATTAGGAAGGGGGAACCTTCAAAAACATCACAATGGCAGTAAGATGGCGTAGCTTCTCATGTTTATTGGGTTTTGGAATAAACGGTCTTTCATTGTTCCCAAGTATTTTTTGGCTAATCTGAACTCATGCTGCAAACAGTCATCGTTCCGACTTATATTTCTTTTCCTCTACCAACTATCGAATTCAAAGAATAAAAATGAATGGAATTGAAGATCTCGTTATTCTTTATCGTTTTCGAAGCGAATAACGTATCATTTCGAAATATCCAAATCATCCGAGTGGTAGTCACAACAATGACATTGGGACAATTATATTGTTTGTTTTGTTTGTTGGGGGTAATATCTCATGTTGTGTTCCAGCTTTATTGTATTTGGTTTTACTTGTAATAAAAGTTTGTTTTGCAAATAATCACACATCAAAACTAAAAAATTGCATTCTTTCATTTCTAACCGCCAATAACTGAATTTTCTTTCCTTATATGATTTGTTAAATGGTTTCGTAACAGGTTTTTAAAACTTATAATTGTGTTTGTTAGATGATAAGTTAGACTCAAATCCAATATATAGGCTTAAGTCTATTAAGTTTTTCTGGGTTTTCGTATTCTTTGACATAATAAAATTATGTGACTCTTTAAAAGCGAATATCGTTCTACTTCATTCAGCAATGAGAAAAAATATAATTTTATTTACTTATAAGTGCTTGTGGCTTCCTTTCTCGTTGTATAGCATATACTAGGTGTTTGAAATAGAAAAAGGATTAAGTATGTTTCTAGCTACAATTAGACTTTGGTTGCAATCAAGCGTGAATTAAAGGTAAATATGTATAAGTATATGAAGATATTAAGTGTTGACGTAGAGTGTTTGTTTTATATACTTAGGCTATGTTTGGCAGAGAGGTTTTTTGAGCTTTTTTGAACTTTTTGCTTTTAACTTTTGTGAAAAAGCTCTTATCCAGCAAAAAGCTTCGTTTGGTAAAAGGCGCTTTTAACTTTTAGAGTTTGGAAACAACTACTTTTTTAAACGCTAAAGCAAGTAGCGTTTCAATTTTTATGAAGAGCTTTTGTGTTTCATTTACTCCAATACCCACCGTAGAATTTGCACATGTACAGTTTCTCCTTCCTACCTTTTTTTTTGGCAAAAAAACGATAACATTAATAACAGGTCCGAAGATCAACTCATGCAACTGATACAAGAGAATCCAAAAACGAGCTCTAGTCGTACTAAACAAACCTATTCAAACGGCTCACCAACTAGGTGAGAAATCACGTTTTACAAGGAGACCAAAATACAACTAAAGCTATAACCACAGGAATCTCAAATATCAATACTACACAGACACACGACGTAACAAACATAACGGCGTCAGCGATCGGAAGAACGCCAATCGCCTTCGCAACAATAGAACAGGAAAAAACCAGTGTCCGCACTACCTCCCGAGTCTTCAAAAGAAAAGCCTTAACCACAAAAATTCGAACGAACCCCCGCATCTTGAACCAGATCTCCAACTGAGAGATCGTCGCCTGGACAAAACCCGAGAGCACCTCGAAAAGGTAAAGACCGCACCCAAAACCACAACTCAACCCACCCTTACGGACCTACCTGATTTCAAAACACAAACACACGTACATCGCATAGAAGCCCAAAATCGGACCTCATCCCTACCAAGCAGCGATATCAGACCAAATGGGAAGTAGAGCTCAAGAAGTGGAGCTCGCCTCCTAGAGTCCCACAAAGAACGACGACCGACAATGAAAGGACGAGAACCATAAGAGATGAAGCACCCCGACCCGACCAACGGTGAAAATCCGCAAGACAGCCCGAATCAAGAACCGGAAACCAGATCCCGAGGAAACCCTAACAAGATCGCTGCCTGGAGAACGGCTTTGTGACCGGAGAAGTCAAACAGGTTAAGACCGTCACCAGAAGGGAGAAAGCGATGTACCTTTATTCAGACGGAAAGCACGTAAACCCGGACCATCGGGTAGATGCCGGTGTCCGGTGAGGAGAGCAGCAGCGGTTGGACTACAAAACAGCTATGGATGATTATGAGAAGATGATGGCAGCTGTGTAAAAATAGGGCAACCGAATTTGAAGAGAAGGAACTGTACGGTATGATTATTTTTTAGAAAGAGAGAATTTGTGTGGTTAAATGGATTCTTGAAGCTAGGCTACTACATTTGAAATTTCTCTGCTATTAAATTGTTGAATTAAATTGTTGAGAAGGAGATAAACTATAGAGGTGTCGGAGCAAAAAGTAAAATAAGAAGGAAAAGTTGCCAGTTAAATATTCCTTCCTACCTCTATACTATTTTTTAGGTGTTCATGAAATAAAAAATTAAAGGTACTGATTGATAATTATCAAACGATTATTATTATTATTATTATTATTATTATTATTATTATTATTATTATTATTATTATTATTATTATTATTATTATTATTATATTATTATTATTATTAATATTAATATTAATATTAATATTAATATTAATATTAAAGCTATAATAAAACACATGAGTTTCTGTACGTAAATTTGCTTTCAGAGTTGCAATTATCTATGGTTATGTGTGTTAATTTATTGGTGTTTGGAATTTAATATTGCTCATAGACGTGTTGTTTAATTGTTATATTAACATTTAATGTATTAAAATATTATATATTAATTTAGTATTAATTGTTTTTTTCTCGTGTCTATTTTTGTCATTTTATCACCTTTTTAACAGCTTCAGCTACTTTGCCAAACACTTAAATATATCTAAAAAGCTTCAGCTAATAGCTTGCAGCTTTCAGCTTCCAGCTAATAACTACCAGCTTTTAGCTTTCTGCTAACAGCTTCAGCTTCCAGCTAGTTTTGCCAAACATACCTTATACGATACGATTGGATATCAAACAGAAGTACCTAAATAAACATTCAGATTTTTTAGTCCCAAACCTATATTTTTTAACAACGGTATTACGGTTACTGACGGGAGCATTACTCATCCACCTAATCATATCCACAGATCATGCACAATTTCTACATCTGTTAGGAGGAGACCTCGGGATATTGCACCCAATGAAAACCCCTGAAGGAACCTTGCTAGATATGAGCCGATCGAACCCACCATTGCAAGAAGAAATCTCAGAGAACTCCATAACCAACTAAAAAACAAATTGCATTATGAATCCCCAAATGAGACTCGAACTCGAGGCCTCTCGGTGAAAATGGTTTATCCCTATAAAAATACAGTATATAATGGATATCACACATTAACTATCCCTATACAGATCTATCAATAATATTAAAGGTAGTATATAATGGATATCACACAAATCCGAATATGATAAAAACAACTACTGCAAGCTAAATTAATATAACTTGTGAGATTGTAACACATAAATAGTTAACAATTACTTTTCTAACTGCGCTCGAATGAAATAATGAAGGATACTTGATTTATAGATATTCCAGACTTCCAGTTCGAGCCACATTTCATTCCAAAATCTAATTGTAGAACCATATCTAAGTGACCACCTACAACAATTTCCTCCAATGACCTCATAAAGGTTTTACCACTGAAGCCTTGACTTGAGTGGTATGGTGTAACAACTCGTCCCACGTCGGCTACATATTGAAAGTATTGGTCCCTTATAAGCTTAGAGTTGTGGCTAATTAGTATCTCTCACCATGATTTTTAGTTGAAACCCAGAGATACTCGGTTAATTCACTGCTTACGCTTATGAGAGTCGATTGTCTCCCGGGTTGCGCCGGGAACTCGGCTCGTGCATCTCTTGTGGCCGATTCGAGGGTCGTTTCATCTGGTATCAGAGCCACAGGCCTCTCGTGGTGTGATGGACACTCGGTTCGTGCATCTCCTGAGGTATCCTCACGGGTGTGATGGGCACGATGCTCCTACATGTCATGGGGTATGGGTCATGGGTAATAAGAATGTTTCGGCCTAACGAGGATGTCAGGAATTTAAGTGGTGGAGTTTGTCACAATCTGTCTCACATGGGCTATATATTGAAAGTATTGGTCCCTTATAAGCTTAGAGTTGTGGCTAGTTAGTATCTCTCACCATGGTTTTTAGTTGAAACATAGAGATACCCGGTTAGTTCACTACTTACGCTTATGAGTGACGATTGTCTCTCAGGTTACGACGGGTACTCGCCCCTCATAAGCTAAAGCAATAGACTAATCGGGTATCTCCAGGTTTCAACTAAAAAGCATGGTGGGAGATCTTAGTTATCACTACTTTATGCTTATAAAGTGAAATGTCCCGTTCATATTGATTATAAACGTTCCATATTAATTGATGTGGTCGTGAGGTTTTGACCTCTATATGAGACGTTTTTCAAAGAGTGCATTCATTTTTAAAACAACCCTAACCTTTATTTTATCTATAAAGGTTTAAAAAGCATTACGTAGATTATCAAATAATGATAATCTAAAATATACCGTTTACACACGACCATTACATAATGGTTTACAATAAGAATATATTACATCAAAAATAAGTTTCTTGAATGCAGTTTTTACATAATATCATACAAGCATGGACTCCAAATCTTGTCCTTATTTTAGTATGCAACAGCAGAAGCTCTTAATAATCACCTGAGAATAAACATGCTTAAAACGTCAACAAAAATGTTGGTGAGTTATAGATTTAACCTATATATTATCAAATCATAATAATAGACCACAAGATTTCATATTTCAATATACATCCCATACATAGAGATAAAAATCATTCATATGGTGAACACCTGGTAACCGACATTAACAAGATGCATATAAGAATATCCCCTATCATTCCGGGAAATCCTTCGGACATGATATAAACGAATTCGAAGTACTAAAGCATCCGGTACTTTGGATGGGGTTCGTTAGGCCCAATAGATCTATCTTTAGGATTCGCGTCAATTAGTAGATCGGTTTACTAATTCTTAGGCTACCAAGCAAAAGGGGCATATTCGGCTTCGATCATTCACCCATATAATGTAGTTTCATTTACTTGTATCTATTTCGTAAGACATTTATAAAACTGCATGTATTCTCATCCCAAAATATTAGATTTTAAAAGTGGGACTATAACTCACTTTCACAGATTTTTACTTCGTCGGGAAGTAAGACTTGGCCACTGGTCGATTCACGAACCTATAACAAATATGTACATATATATCAAAGTATGTTCAAAATATATTTACAACATTTTTAATACATTTTAATGTTTTAAGTTTATTAAGTCAGCTGTCCTCGTTAGTAACCTACAACTAGTTGTCCACAATTAGATGTACAGAAATAAATCGATATATATTATCTTGAATCAATCCACGACCTAGTGTATACACGTCTCAGGCTAGATCACAACTCAAACTATATATATTTTTGGAATCAACCTCAACCTTGTATAGCTAACTCCGACATTACTGCATATAGAGTGTCTATGGTTGTTCCAAATAATATATATAGATGGGTCGATATGATATGTCAAAACATTTGCATACGTGTCTATGGTATCCCAAGATTACATAATATATTAGAATACATGTATAATACAATATAAGTTAGCTAGAATATGATTAATATAGATTTGTTACCAATTTTCACGTAGCTACAACAAGCAAAAATAACCAATCTTGTTTTACCCATAACTTCTTCGTTTTAAATCCGTTTTGAGTGAATCCAATTGCTATGGTTTCATATTGAACTTAAGTTTATGAATATATACAGAAAAATTATAAATTTATAGTCAAAATTACAGGTTACAAGTCATTTTTGTAAAGGTAGTCATTTCAGTCGAAAGAACGACGTCTAGATGACCATTTTGGAAAACATACTTCCACTTTGAGTTTAACCATGATTTTTGGATATAGTTTCATGTTCATAAGAAAAATCATTTTCCCAGAAGAACAACTTTTAAATCAAAGTTTATCATAGTTTTTAATTAACTAACCCAAAACAGCCTTCGGTGTTACTACAACGGCGTATATCCGGTTTTACGGTGTTTTTCGTGTTTTCCGGTTTTAAATCATGAAGTTAGCATATCATATAGATATAGAACATGTGTTTAGTTAATTTTAAAAGTCAAGTTAGAAGGATTAACTTTTATTTGCGAACAAGTTTAGAATTAACTAAACTATGTTCTAGTGATTTCAAGTTTAAACCTTCGAATAAGGTAGTTTTATATATATGAATCGAATGATGTTATGAACATCATTACTACCTCAAGTCTTGTGGATAAACCTACTAGAAATGAGAAAAATAGATCTATCTTTAAAGGATCCTTGGATGGCTTGAAAGTTCTTGAAGCAGAATCATGATACGAAAACAAGTTCAAGTAAGATTTCCACTCGAAATAAGATTGTTATATTTATAGAAATTGAATCAAAGTTTGAATATGAGTATTACCTTGTATTAGAAAGATATCTTACTGTAAATAAGAAAGATTTCTTGAAGTTGGATGATCACTTTACAAGAATGGAAGTAAGCTAGCAAACTTGGAAGTATTCTTGATTTTATGAAACTAGAACTTATAGAATTTATGAAGAACACTTAGAACTTGAAGATAGAACTTGAGAGAGATCACTTAGATGAAGAAAATTGAAGAATGAAAGTGTTTGTAGATGTTTTTGGTCGTTGGTATATGGATTAGATATAAAGGATGTGTAATTTTATTTTCATGTAAATAAGTCATGAATGAGTACTCATATTTTTGTAATTTTATGAGATATTTCATGCTAGTTGCCAAATGATGGTTCCCACATGTGTTAGGTGACTCACATGGGCTGCTAAGAGCTGATCATTGGAGTGTATATACCAATAGTACATACATCTAAAAGCTGTGTATTGTACGAGTACGAATACAGGTGTATATGAGTAGAATTGTTGATGAAACTGAACGAGGATGTAATTGTAAGAATTTTTGTTAAGTAGAAGTATTTTGATAAGTATCTTGAAGTCTTTCAAAAGTGTATGAATACATATTAAAACACTACATGTATATACATTTTAACTGAGTCGTTAAGTCATCGTTAGTCGTTACATGTAAATGTTGATTTGAAACCTTTAAGTTAACGATCTTGTTAAATGTTGTTAACCCAATGTTTATTATATCTAATGAGATGTTAAATTATTATATTATCATGATATTATGATATATTACTATATCTTAATATGATATATATATATTTAAATGTCGTTACAACGATAATCGTTACATATATGTCTCGTTTCGAAAACCTTAAGTTAGTAGTCTTGTTTTTACATATGTAATTCATTGTTAATATACATAATGACATGTTTACTTATCATTTATCATGATTAAACATAGTGTATCAATATCTTAATATGATTCATATGTATTTAGTAAGACGTTGTTATAACGATAATCGTTATATATATCGTTTCGAGTTTCTTAATTCAATAAACTCAATTTTATGTATATAACTCATTGTTAAAATACCTAATGAGATACATACTTATCATAAAATCATGTTAACTATATATATATATATATCCATATATATGTCATCATATAGTTTTTACAAGTTTTAACGTTCGTGAATCACCGGTCAACTTGGGTGGTCAATTGTCCATATAAAACCTATTTCAATTAATCAAGTCTTAACAAGTTTGATTGCTTAACATGTTGGAAACACTTAATCATGTAAATATCAATTTCATTTAATATAAATAAACATGGAAAAGTTCGGGTCACTACATAAAGGACTAATGTTTCTTTTCTCTATCCGATGTAAGATGGAGTATTACAAACTCGCACACTTAAATTCCTGACCAGGATCCATACTCCATGATATGCACGAGCATTGTGCACGTTACATCCCGTGAGGATACATTAGGAGATGCGTGAATCGAATGTCCGTCACACTCCGAGAGGCCTATAGCTCTGATACCAAATGAAACGAACCTCAAATCGGCCCCAAGAGATGCACGAGTCGAGTGTCCATCACAACCCGAGAGACAATCGCCCCATATAAGCTAAAGCAGTTGTAGTGACCCGAACTTTTCCATGTTTATATATATTAATTGAGATTGATGTTTACATGATTAAATGTTTCCAACATGTTAAGCAATCAAACTTGTTAAGACTTGATTAATTGAAATAGGTTTCATATAGACAATTGACCACCCAAGTTGACCGGTGATTCACGAACGTTAAAACTTGTAAAAAAAACTATATGATGACATATATATGGTTATATATATAGTTAACATGATATTATGATAAGTAAACATATCATTAATTATATTAACAATGAACTACATATGTAAAAACAAGACTACTAACTTAATGATTTTGAAACGAGACATATATGTAACGTTTATCGTTGTAACGACATTTAATGTATATATATCATATTAAGAGATATTCGTACATCATAATATCATGATAATATATTAATTTAAAATCTCTTTTGATATTATAAACATTGGGTTAACAACATTTAACAAGATCGTTAACCTAAAGGTTTCAAAACAACACTTACATGTAACGACTAACGATGACTTAACGACTCAGTTAAAATGTATATACATGTAGTGTTTTAATATGTATTTATACACTTTTGAAAGACTTCAATACACTTATCAAAATACTTCTACTTAACAAAAATGCTTACAATTACATTCTCGTTCAGTTTCATCAACAATTCTACTCGTATGCACCCGTATTCGTACTCGTACAATACACAGCTTTTAGATGTATGTACTATTGGTATATACACTCCAATGATCAGCTCTTAGCAGCCCATGTGAGTCACCTAACACATGTGGGAACCATCATTTGGCAACTAGCATAAAATATCTCATAAGATTACAAAAATATGAGTAATCATTCATGACTTATTTACATGAAAACAAAATTACATATCCTTTATATCTAATCCATACACCAACGACCAAAAACACCTACAAACACTTTCATTCTTAAATTTTCTTCATCTAATTGAACTCTCTCAAGTTCTATCTTCAAGTTCTAAGTGTTCTTCATAAATTCCAAAAGTTCTAGTTTTATAAAATCAAGAATACTTTCAAGTTTGCTAGCTCACTTCCAATCTTGTAAGGTGATCATCCAACCTCAAGAAATCTTTGTTTCTTACAGTAGGTTATCATTCTAATACAAGGTAATAATCATATTCAAACTTTGGTTCAATTTCTATAACTATAACAATCTTATTTCAAGTGATGATCTTACTTGAACTTGTTTTCGTGTCATGATTTTGCTTCAAGAACTTTGAGCCATCCAAGGATCCATTGAAGCTAGATCCATTTTTCTCTTTTCCAGTAGGTTCATCCAAGGAACTTAAGGTAGTAATGATGTTCATAACATCATTCGATTCATACATATAAAGCTATCTTATTCGAAGGTTTAAACTTGTAATCACTAGAACATAGTTTAGTTAATTCTAAACTTGTTCGCAAACAAAAGTTAATCCTTCTAACTTGACTTTTAAAATCAACTAAACACATGTTCTATATCTATATGATATGCTAACTTAATGATTTAAAACCTGGAAACACGAAAAACACCGTAAAACCGGATTTACGCCGTCGTAGTAACACCGCGGGCTGTTTTGGGTTAGTTAATTAAAAACTATGATAAACTTTGATTTAAAAGTTGTTATTCTGAGAAAATGATTTTTATTATGAACATGAATCTATATCCAAAAATTATGGTTAAACTCAAAGTGGAAGTATGTTTTCTAAAATGGTCATCTAGACGTCGTTCTTTCGACTGAAATGACTACCTTTACAAAAACGACTTGTAACTTATTTTTCCGACTAGAAACCTATACTTTTTTTGTTTAGATTCATAAAATATAGTTCAATATGAAACCATAGCAATTTGATTCACTCAAAACGGATTTAAAATGAAGAAGTTATGGGTAAAACAAGATTGGATAATTTTTCTCATTTTAGCTACGTGAAAATTGGTAACAAATCTATTCCAACCATAACTTAATCAATTTGTATTATATATTATGTAATCTTGAGATACCATAGACACGTATACAATGTTTCGACCTATCATGTCGACACATCTATATATATTTCGGAACAACCATAGACACTCTATATGTGAATGTTGGAGTTAGCTATACAGGGTTGAGGTTGATTCCAAAATATATATAGTTTGAGTTGTGATCAATACTGAGATACGTATACACTGGGTCGTGGATTGATTCAAGATAATATTTATCGATTTATTTCTGTACATCTAACTGTGGACAACTAGTTGTAGGTTACTAACGAGGACAGCTGACTTAATAAACTTAAAACATCAAAATATATTAAAAGTGTTGTAAATATATTTTGAACATACTTTGATATATATGTATATATTGTTATAGGTTCGTGAATCAACCAGTGGCCAAGTCTTACTTCCCGACGAAGTAAAAATCTGTGAAAGTGAGTTATAGTCCCACTTTTAAAATCTAATATTTTTGGGATGAGAATACATGCAGGTTTTATAAATGATTTACAAAATAGACACAAGTACGTGAAACTACATTCTATGGTTGAATTATCGAAATCGAATATGCCCCTTTTTATTAAGTCTGGTAATCTAAGAATTAGGGAACAGACACCCTAATTGACGCGAATCCTAAAGATAGATCTATTGGGCCTAACAAACCCCATCCAAAGTACCGGATGCTTTAGTACTTCGAAATTTATATCATATCCGAAGGGTGTCCCGGAATGATGGGGATATTCTTATATATGCATCTTGTTATTGTCGGTTACCAGGTGTTCACCATATGAATGATTTTTATCTCTATGTATGGGATGTGTATTGAAATATGAAATCTTGTGGTCTATTGTTACGATTTGATATATATAGGTTAAACCTATAACTCACCAACATTTTTGTTGACGTTTAAAGCATGTTTATTCTCAGGTGAATACTAAGAGCTTCCGCTGTTGCATACTAAAATAAGGACAAGATTTGGAGTCCATGTTTGTATGATATTGTGTAAAAACTGCATTCAAGAAACTGATTTCGATGTAACATATTTGTATTGTAAACCATTATGTAATGGTCGTGTGTAAACAGGATATTTTAGTTTATCATTATTTGATAATCTACGTAAAGCTTTTTAAACCTTTATTTGTGAAATAAAGGTTATGGTTTGTTTTAAAAATGAATGCAGTCTTTAAAAAACGTCTCATATAGAGGTCAAAACCTCGCAACGAAATCAATTAATATGGAACGTTTTTAATCAATAAGAACGGGACATTTCAGCAGTGGACTAACCAGGTATCTCCAGGTTTCAACTAAAAACCATGGTGTGAGATCTTAGTTATGTAGAGACCCGTCCTAATCCATCCGGACGAAGTCCATATCGATTATAAATGATTCACAACAGTTGATTACATCGCGAGGTACTTGACCTCTATAAGATACATTTTACAAACATTGTATTCGTTTTTAAAAGACAAACTCTCATTTACATCGAAAGTTGACGACATGCATATTCTTTCGTAATATATCCATCTATAATTGACTTAATAATTATCTTGATGAACTCGACGACTCGAATGCAACGTCTTTTGAAATATGTCATAAATGACTCCAAGTAATATCTCTAAAATGAGCAAATGCACAGTGAAATATTTCTTTCATACCTGAGAATAAACATGCTTTAAAGTGTCAACCAAAAGGTTGGTGAGTTCATTAGTTTAACATAAATAATCATTTCATAATTTTAATAGACCACAAGATTTCATATTTCCATTTCTCATAAACATACGTCCCATGCATAGAGACAAAAATATCATTCATATGGATTGAACACCTGGTAACCGACATTCACAATATGCATATAAGAATATCCCCATCATTCCGGGATCCTCCTTCGGACATGATATAAATTTCGAAGTACTAAAACATCCGGTACTTTGGATGGGGCTTGTTGGGCCCGATAGATCTATCTTTAGGATTCGCGTCAATTAGGGTGTCTGTTCCCTAATTCTTAGATTACCAGACTAAAAAGGGGCATATTCAGTTTAATAATCCAGCCATAGAATGTAGTTTTAAGTACTTGTGTCTATTTCGTCAAACATTTATAAAAGCAGCGTATGTATTCTCAGTCTCAAAAATAAATATTGCAAAAGCATTTAAAAAAAGGGATCAAATGAAACTCACCTAATGTATTTTGTAGTAAAAATACATATGACTATATTGAATAATGCAGGGTTGGCCTTGGATTCACGAACCTATAACATTTGTAAATATATTAAAACGTATATTCGTAACTTAACGAAATTATTTGTTATTTCTTTAATTTTTATATTATGTATGTTTAATTTGTGTATATATTCATAATGATTAATATTTATATAGTTATATTAATATATTCATATTTATATACATAATTGTTTTATGTTATATTTAAAAATCGATATTTTGTTATTTGTATGTATTATATATATAAATAATATTAATAGGTTTGATATATATAGTTATGTGAAATTTTTAATATAATCATAGTATATGTAACAAGTATATTTTATGTACAAAATTTTTATCAGTTTAAAAGGTAGTTTTTGATATTAATAATAATAATATTAATAATCATATTACGTAATAATAATACTTATTTTGATAATGATGTTAGTAATAACCATAATAATAATAATAATAATTATTATTATAATTATAACTAGGGTCATGATAACAATAATAATAATTGGTAACTACTACTTATATTAGTGATAATACAGTAATAACTAATATTCATAATACTTATTAATAATACTAATACTAATAATATTTCTAATACTTAAGGATAATAATAATAATAACAAAAATGATAAGTGTGATAATAACAATAATAATAATAATAATGATAATAATCATAATAATAATAATAATAATAATAATAATAATAGTAATAATACTTTAAATGATAAAATTACCAATAATAACTATGTTAATAATACTTGTAAGACTAATGATAATAATAATAGTAATGGTGATATTACTTATTAATAACTAAAATAATAATAATGGTGATCATACAATAAATTTTAATATAGTACTAACAACAATTAATAATAACAATAACAATTACAATAACAATAATAATAATAATAATACTCTTGGTGTTGAAAACTACCTCAAAAAGCTTAAAAAGAAAAAACTCGCCAGAGTCGGGACTCGAACCCGCGACCTCTCGAAACTCGATACCATCCCTTAACCATCCATCCGTTTCTAGTTTTCTGAAATTATGACCCATCCATATTTATTTAACCGGTAACCTTTCTGTTCTACTCTTCATCCTCAAAAATCAATTCGACCATGGAACCCATTTCAGTATCAAATAACAAATAAATGTTGGAAATATGGATTGAAATTTAATTGCAAATGACAAGCAGTGACAATTGGTTTAATTAAACAAAGGAAAGAAGAAAAGAAAAAAAAATATAAAAGTCTTGCTGCTTCTGCTGTTCGACGTTATCAAAAAAAAAATATGATTTTGATTTCGTGCTCGTTTTGGTCAAATGTTACAAAACGAAATAGGTCCAAAATCCTTCCTAGAAACTATCTGACTCATTAATTAAACCTAAAACACAACAGAATTTTCGAATTTAACAAGAACAGATTGTTTTGACTTTTGTTTCAAACAACTTTGACTCAAGAATTCGTAATTGATATTACGAATTGGGATTTGAAAATTTGTAGATAGTTTCATTATAAGATTCCTAACACAATGGCATTTGTAAATTTTGAAATTTCATTCGTGCTTGAGTTTTTGATTTTGAAAACTTGGAACAGGGACGAAGAGCTGAAAAAAAAAAATATAACCTCCTCTATCAATCGCAGGTGACCTTGATTTATATTGGTTATGAAGAGTTGAATGGTTCAATAAAAATAAAAAATGAGATAGCTCGTTGGTTTTCTAAAGAGAAGGGTATCGACATTCAATTGCTCAGACAAGTAGAAGAAAACAATAAAAATAAAGGCAGACAAAGAAATTTAACAGAATTGTACAAATTATGGACTTTGTTAACCAGTTTGTTTCTATCTGATTTGGATTCCTAATAGATCTAATTATCGATAGGTTACATATAGTTAGTAATATTAATACAGTAAATAATAAAACATTTAATAATAAATAATAATAGGAATATTATTATTATTAATAATATTAATAATTAAAATAATACTAGTAATAAGAGTGATATCAATATATATAACTGAATTTAGTATTTGTTTATTTTTTTATGTATATCTGAATATATAACAGTATTTATATATCTGTATTTATCTTTATTTGTATTTCTCTTATATTTATATATTTATATGTTTAAATTGTTAGATTATGATTAATCTTTTAATAAGTATAATAATAATATCCTTAAAGTTTTAACTAGTAGAAATACAAGTATAAGACTAATATTATTACTAATGATAATGATAATAACTTTTATGAAATATATAACTCCAATATTATTTATAGCAGTAATACTGATTATACTAATATTATTAATAATAACATTAATACTAATAATAATAATAATATATCAATTTATATATATCATTTTCATATTTATGTACTATCTATTGGTATTAATAATATATCTAACATTGACTTTAATCAAAATATTTATTATTAATGGTACTAATAATATTATTAGTTATAATAACATTAATTTTACTAATAATAATAATGTAAGTAATGATAATAATATTAATATAGCATTTTCACTTAAAATTATAATTATGTTACAATTTATCAATTATTTCATTTTTACTAATAATACAATATGTTGAATCTTTAGTATTTATTTATTATTTATATTTAATATTTCTTATGTATAGAATATATATATATATATATATATATATATATGTATGTATATATATATATATATATATATATATATATATATATATATATATATATATATATATATATATATATATATATATATATTCTTATGTATATATTTACATATTTATTTACACACAATTGTTCGTGAATCTTCGGGAATGGTCAGAAGTCAAATTGAATGTATAACAACAGTTTAACATTTTGATATTCAATTAAATAGACTTTGCTTCTCATGTCGAAATTAAATTAGAATTTAAGTTTAAATTTACTCGGAAATTCCCGGATCGTCACAGTACCTACCCGTTAAAGAAATTTCGTCCCGAAATTTGAGTGTGGTTGTCATGATTAACGATAAATATGTTTTCATGACAAATATGAATTGATAAGATAAAATTTTATCATCATTGAGTAATACCGATAAAACAATTCAATTATTTGAAGCGTACGAGTGAAGCTATCACAAAAGATTGAGATAGAGATTTAACTTTTGACGTAGTCACGGTGGATTTCTGGAATTTAAGGGATTTAAAGAAAATCTTCGAAATCTGAGAGATTTGATTCTTCGGCGAATAAAGAGATTAAGATCTCTATAATTAAATACGGTGATTTGCTTTGATTTCTCTATCAGATATTTCACTATAAATTACTTCTCCTGTTCCGTTAGTTTTTTCATTCCTATACCTAATTCCCCAAATTTCCAAAGTTTTATGGAAATGCTTAATCCAGTTCTAATCCTTATCCTTATCCTTACTATCGCAACAATTATTCTCCTTTTCCAACTTCCACCAGATGAATCTGCTTACTTCTACTTTGCCCTTGGGGTTATAATGTTCTTAATTCTCTCGTGTCTTTATGTTGCGATAAACATTGATATACACGGTTTGTAATTTCGGTGTTCATTGGACTTTATATTTTCTCTTATATTTTGGATCTCTTTGCCTTTTTATTATCCTCTCGACCTCCATTAAAGCGAATAATGGTCCAGAATTTGTAGATATGAAATTCGGAATGAACATAGTTAATATTCTAAGAAGGAAATCTTAATGGCACGATCTTGATTTGTCAAATTACCAGAATATCTGGAAAGATAGAACTATCAAGAAGATATGTTCTTAATATATTTGGAGATTGGGTAGAATGTAAGAGTCGTGTAACATGGCACATGATGATGGTACTGTGAATCATCACGTTCCATTAGAAACTCATCTTGAATTACTGTAATATAATCACGTTGATCAAGTGTCATTATATTATACTAACTCATGCATCAATTCCCAACGTTACTTCAATAACATTCATCTTTTAAGCTCGGAAGTTTACAGAATATAGAAACTAACAGTTTCTATATTATGTAACACTGATAGCACGAAGAGATTAATGAGTTCAGATAGAATAGTTATGAAAATATCTTCAAAAATATGGAGGATATTTATAATGAAAGATACGATGATTTCTTAGAATTTCTAATATCGAAGGATGGTGAAGAAAATTTGTCCGCAAGAGTTTGGAGTCAAAAACAAAGTATTCGTTAATGACTTCAGCAGGTACTGAATCATTTAGATTCTTTGAAGTCAAACTTATTCTTTGTGATTTGTACACGGCTTCCTTCATAGTTTGCTCAATCAGTTTTTCAGTTTCAAACTTTTTCTGAGCTTTGCCAACCTACAATTCTTTATCATCAACTTCCGACGATTAAGGTCGTTTACGGTTGTCTACGGTTTCTGCTGCTTCATTCAGCTTTTTCAACATTCAGAGTATTTGATTTGTAGACTGAGTGCTTTTCAGGATTTCAGATGAAAGATCATAATTCTAAGAGATAAATGTTATATGTTTACATATAACTGTTGATGTGGAAACGTTGCGAGGCTCACAATACAGATTTGCTGATTCCCGGTAATTGGTATGGAAATTCTCGTTACCAGATGCGGATGAGAATATGATGAGACTTCAATAGATAAATGTAGTGATTTGTCGGAGGGATTTATACCAAGGAGCAACGAGATTACTGGTATGTCTGCTGGTAATATGATAGAATATAAAAGGTTCCCTGGTAACAATAAAACAGCACACATATATATCAAGGTTATAATAAGGTTGTTTCGATCGAAAAGTCGAAGTTGATTTGCTGGAGCTGTGACAAAATTAGCTATCTCGAACAGGAGTTGCAAGGTTATTTTTGGTAATAATAACGCCAAAGAAGCTAGCACAGATACGTGTTAAACGTTTACTCAGGTTTCGAGTATTTTCAGGTGCATGACTATATGCATCAATCTTTTCTTCCGTAGATGAAGTGCGGTTGGTTCATCCTCTCAATCGAGGTGTTTTCAAGAATCATGAAAGGTTTGAACGCAGATTGTAATCGTCAAGATACAAAAGATTGTTTAAGATGGAATCAAGTGGCAAACTTGAAGAATTGTTTAGTTTCATATGTTATAATCAATATTTTAATTCATTTTAATTGTCCAAAGTGGGTAGTCCACATTTAGCTGTCCATTAATTCATATATTGTTTAATATATAATATTTGAATTAATTAATACGTATCGTGACCCGTGTACATGTCTCAGACTCGATCATAACTCAAAGTATATATATTATTATAGAATCAACCTCAACCCTGTATAGAGAACTCGATCGTTACTGCATATAGAGTGTCTATGGTTATTCCAAATAATATATATATGCGTCGATATGATATGTCAAAACCTTGTATACGTGTCCCGATATTTAAAGTGCGTAAAATAAATACAGAAGTTAAATGACGATAAATAAAATTGCGAGAATGTAAATTGCGAGAATGTAAATTGCGATAATTAAATTGCGATAATTAAAATGTAACCAGTTAGCTAGGAACAGTTAGCTAGGAACAGTTAGTGTGGATTCTTAACAAAATTTCTCATAGTTAATTTGTTTGTTTCTAACAAATTTTATTTTGTCAAATGTTTTCTTCATTATGCCACTTGTTGGATTCTGGTATGTCAAAAATCCAAATTTGAAATTGAATGAAAAAGGTTATTTTGTGGTGAACGGAGTCGTATATATGTGGATGTAAGTAGGATAGTAAATGACTGTTGAATCAGATTTGCAGAATGTACAGTGTAACTTATTAATGTGAAATCTAAATATCCCTCGGGTATTACCTACCCGTTAAAATATTTTCACCATTAACAGTTTGTACGAAAGAATTTTTAATTACAATCTTTACGAAAATATGCTTGTATATAAATTTTCTTCAGATGCAATCATGGATTTAATTAGTTAATATGATATTAAACTCATTTGATTTACGTTAGAACAAGAATATATAATCTCTAAAACATTAGAGATTACATATTCGCCATGTTGAATGAAGATAAATGATGCAGAACATCATATAGAACGAAGATTATGCTCGGGGTACCGATTGTGATGTTGAGGCGTGTGTTGTTGTGGTTTGTGTTGTTGCTGGTGGTACAGTTGATGCTGTTGATGTTGTTGAAGCTGGTACATTTTGCACCATATTTTCCAAGGCTACAACTCGGGCGCGAAACTCATTTACTTTATTACTCCGGAATGATTGTCGGTATGAACGAGCGAATGAATAAGGTTTTGAATCTGACTTATGATACAGTCGTGGCGAGATACTCTGGAAATGAGAGAGGAAATGGTGTTACGAACAGGTTCGCCGGTAAGTGCTTCAGGTTCTTCACCAAGAGTGCAGGTTGGTGAGTGGAAAGGATCGCCTTCTTCTCGTATCCATTGATTTAGTCAGCTACGAAACCATTAGATGAATTGGGGATGCCTGATTGGTTGATTCATTCTGGTGACACTGCTTTCGGAGTTCGAGTGAAACTCTATGTCGGAATAGCTGTCGGAATAACTATCGGAATAGTTATCGGAATCTAAGAGACTCGAACTGGTTGAGGGACTCATCTCGTACGATCAGATGAAAGATTTTTGATAAGGAATAGAATAGGATGTAGATTAGTACCCTGTAATACATAATTTACATATGCATATATAATACTAAAATCTCATAAGTTACGGAAGAATCTACGGAAGCTATCAGGCAAAGGTAACAATGACAGATATGCTAAGATATGAATTTATCTATACACTGTCTATGCAATAGAGGCAGTAAGACATGTCTAGACTAAGAATGATAAGCAGGTAATTTTCTAAGGATGATAAAAGATGATTTTTGACTAGAAATGATAAGCAAAACTTTTGACATGCAGACACGGTCGAAGTCCAGACTCACTAATGCATCTAAACAACTATCAATTAGAAACACTAATGCAAGACCTGGTTTGCTAACACCACTGCTCTGATACCAACTGTAGAGACCCGTCCTAATCCATCCGGACGAAGTCCAAATCGATTATAAATGATTCACAACAGTTGATTACATCGCGAGGTACTTGACCTCTATAAGATACATTTTACAAACATTGTATTCGTTTTTAAAAGACAAACTCTCATTTACATCGAAAGTTGACGACATGCATATTCTTTCGTAATATATCCATCTATAATTGACTTAATAATAATCTTGAGGAACTCGACGACTCGAATGCAACGTCTTTTGAAATATGTCATAAATGACTCCAAGTAATATCTCTAAAACGAGCAAATGCACAGCGGAAGATTTCTTTCATACCTGAGAATAAACATGCTTTAAAGTGTCAAAGGTTGGTGAGTTCATTAGTTTAACATAAATAATCATTTCATAATTTTAATAGACCACAAGATTTCATATTTTCATTTCTCATAAACATACGTCCCATGCATAGAGACAAAAATATCATTCATATGGATTGAACACCTGGTAACCGACATTCACAATATGCATATAAGAATATCCCCATCATTCCGGGATCCTCCTTCGAACATGATATAAATTTCGAAGTACTAAAACATCCGGTACTTTGGACGGGGCTTGTTGGGCCCGATAGATCTATCTTTAGGATTCGCGTCAATTAGGGTGTCTGTTCCCTAATTCTTAGATTACCAGACTAAAAAGGGGCATATTCGGTTTAATAATCCAGCCATAGAATGTAGTTTTAAGTACTTGTGTCTATTTCGTCAAACATTTATAAAAGCAGCGCATGTATTCTCAGTCCCAAAAATATATATTGCAAAAGCATTTAAAAAAAAGGGATCAAATGAAACTCACCTAATGTATTTTGTAGTAAAAATACATATGACTATATTGAATAATGCAGGGTTGGCCTCAGATTCACGAACCTATAACATTTGTAAATATATTAAAACGTATATTCGTAACTTAACAAAATTATTTGTTATTTCTTTAATTTTTATATTATGTATGTTTAATTTGTGTATATATTCATAATGATTAATATTTATATAGTTATATTAATATATTCATATTTATATACATAATTGTTTTATGTTATATTTAAAAATCGATATTTTGTTATTTGTATGTATTATATATATAAATAATATTAATAGGTTTGATATATATAGTTATGTGAAATTTTTAATATAATCATAGTACATGTAACAAGTATATTTTATGTACAAAATTTTTATCAGTTTAAAAGGTAGTTTTTGATATTAATAATAATAATATTAATAATCATATTACGTAATAATAATACTTATTTTTATAATGATGTTAGTAATAACCATAATAATAATAATAATAATTATTATTATAATTATAACTAGGGTCATGATAACAATAATAATAATTGGTAACTACTACTTATATTAGTGATAATACAGTAATAACTAATATTCATAATACTTATTAATAATACTAATACTAATAATATTTCTAATACTTAAGGATAATAATAATAATAACAAAAATGATAAGTGTGATAATAACAATAATAATAATAATGATAATAATCATAATAATAATAATAATAATAGTAATAATACTTTAAATGATAAAATTACCAATAATAACTATGTTAATAATACTTGTAAGACTAATGATAATAATAATAGTAATGGTGATATTACTTATTAATAACTAAAATAATAATAATGGTGATCATACAATAAATTTTAATATAGTACTAACAACAATTAATAATAACAATAACAATTACAATAACAATAATAATAATAATAATAATAATACTCTTGGTGTTGAAAACTACCTCAAAAAGCTTAAAAAGAAAAAACTCGCCAGAGTCGGGACTCGAACCCGCGACCTCTCGAAACTCGATACCATCCCTTAACCATCCATCCATTTCTAGTTTTCTGAAATTATGACCCATCCATATTTATTTAACCGGTAACCTTTCTGTTCTACTCTTCATCCTCAAAAATCAATTCGAACATGGAACCCATTTCAGTATCAAATAACAAATAAATGTTGGAAATATGGATTGAAATTTAATTGCAAATGACAAGCAGTGACAATTAGTTTAATTAAACAAAGGAAAGAAGAAAAGAAAAAAAAATATAAAAGTCTTGCTGCTTCTGCTGTTCGACGCTATCAAAAAAAAAAATATGATTTTGATTTCGTGCTCGTTTTGGACAAATGTTACAAAACGAAATAGGTCCAAAATCCTTCCTAGAAACTATCTGACTCGTTAATTAAACCTAAAACACAACAGAATTTTCGAATTTAACAAGAACAGATTGTTTTGACTTTTGTTTCAAACAACTTTGACTCAAGAATTCGTAATTGATATTACGAATTGGGATTTGAAAATTTGTAGATAGTTTCATTATAAGATTCCTAACACAATGGCATTTGTAAATTTTGAAATTTCATTCGTGTTTGAGTTTTTGATTTTGAAAACTTGGAACAGGGACGAAGAGCTGGAAAAAAAATATATAACCTCCTCTATCAATCGCAGGTGACCTTGATTTATATTGGTTATGAAGAGTTGAATGGTTCAATAAAAATAAAAAATGAGATAGCTCGTTGGTTTTCTAAAGAGAAGGGTATCGACATTCAATTGCTCAGACAAGTAGAAGAAAACAAAAAAAATAAAGGCAGACAAAGAAATTTAACAGAATCGTACAAATTATGGACTTTGTTAACCAGTTTGTTTCTATCTGATTTGGATTCCTAATAGATCTAATTATCGATAGGTTACATATAATTAGTAATATTAATACAGCAAATAATAAAACATTTAATAATAAATAATAATAGGAATATTATTATTATTAATAATATTAATAATTAAAATAATACTAGTAATAAGAGTGATATCAATATATATAACTGAATTTAGTATTTGTTTATGTTTTTATGTATATCTGAATGTATAACAGTATTTATATATCTGTATTTATCTTTATTTGTATTTCTCTTATATTTATATATTTATATGTTTATATTGTTAGATTATGATTAATCTTTTAATAAGTATAATAATAATATCCTTAAAGTTTTAACTAGTAGAAATACAAGTATAAGACTAATATTATTACTAATGATAATGATAATAACTTTTATGAAATATATAACTCCAATATTATTTATAGCAGTAATACTGATTATACTAATATTATTAATAATAACATTAATACTAATAATAATAATAATATATCAATTTATATATATCATTTTCATATTTATGTACTATCTATTGGTATTAATAATATATCTAACATTGACTTTAATCAAAATATTTATTATTAATGGTACTAATAATATTATTAGTTATAATAACGTTAATTTTACTGATAATAATAATGTAAGTAATGATAATAATATTAATATAGCATTTTCACCTAAAATTATAATTATGTTACAATTTATCAATTATTTCATTTTTACTAATAATACAATATGTTGAATCTTTAGTATTTATTTATTATTTATATTTAATATTTCTTATGTATAGAATTTATACATACATATACATACATATATATATATATATATATATATATATATATATATATATATATATATATATATATATGTATATATATGTATATATATATATATATATGTATATATATATATATATATATATGTATATATATATATATATATATTCATATGTATATATTTACATATTTATTTACACACAATTGTTCGTGAATCTTCGAGAATGGTCAGAAGTCAAATTGAATGTATAACAACAGTTTAACATTTTGATATTCAATTAAATAGACTTTGCTTCTCATGTCGAAATTAAATTAGAATTTAAGTTTAAATTTGCTCGGAAATTCCCGGGTCGTCACAAGTTAGTCCCAACTTTATGCTTATAAATTTACCAATATTTCTTTTTTCTATCAGATGTGGGATGGGGTATTACATATGGGGTGAGATTCAACTTGTTTTTAGATCCGTTGCGATGATACACTACAATCAGTATCTTGTTTTGCTTAAGTCTCTTAACCTCACGATCCATTATTTCGACGGGTTCTTCAATGAATTGAAGTTTTTCATTGATTTGGATTTCGTCCAACGGAATAGTGAGATCTTCTTTAGCAAAACATTTCTTCAAATTCGAGACGTGAAAAGTGTTATGTACAGCCGCGAGTTGTTGAGGTAGCTCCAGTTGGTAAGCTACTGGTCCGACACGATCAATAATCTTGAATGGTCCAATATACCTTGGATTTAATTTCCCTCGTTTACCAAATCGAACAACGCCTTTCCAAGGTGCAACCTTAAGCATTACCATCTCTCCAATTTCAAATTCTATATCTTTTCTTTTAATGTCGGCGTAGCTCTTTTGTCGACTTTGGGCGGTTTTCAACCGTTGTTGAATTTGGATGATCTTCTCGGTAGTTTCTTGTATTATCTCCGGACTCGTAATCTGTCTATCCCCCATTTCACTCCAACAAATTGGAGACCTGCACTTTCTACCATAAAGTGCTTCAAACGGCACCATCTCAATGCTTGAATGGTAGCTGTTGTTGTAGGAAAATTCTGCTAACGGTAGATGTCGATCCCAACTCTTTCAGAAATCAATAACACATGCTCGTAGCATGTCTTCAAGCATTTGTATCATCCTTTCGCTCTGCTCATCAGTTTGTGGATGATAGGCAGTACTCATGTCTAGACGAGTTCCTAATGCTTGTTGTAATGTCTGCCAGAATCTTGAAATAAATCTGCCATCCCTATCAGAGATAATAGAGATTGGTATTCCATGTCTGGAGACGACTTCCTTCAAATACAGTCGTGCTAACTTCTCCATCTTGTCATCTTCTCTTATTGGCAGGAAGTGTGCTGATTTGGTGAGACGATCAACTATTACCCAAATAGTATCAAAACCACTTGCAGTCCTTGACAATTTAGTGATGAAATCCATGGTAATGTTTTCCCATTTCTATTCCGGGATTTCGGGTTATTGAAGTAGACCTGATGGTTTCTGATGCTCAGCTTTGACCTTAGAACACGTCAAACATTCTCCTACGTATTTAGCAACATCGGCTTTTATACCTGGCCACCAAAAATGTTTCTTGAGATCCTTGTACATCTTCCCCATTCCAGGATGTATTGAGTATCTAGTTTTATGAGCTTCTCTAAGTACCATTTCTCTCATATCTCCAAATTTTGGTACCCAAATTCTTTCAGCCCTATACTGGGTTCCGTCTTCCCGAATATTAAGATGTTTCCCCGATCCTTTGGGTATTTCATCCTTTAAGTTTCCCTCTTTTAGAACTCCTTGTTGTGCCTCCTTTATTTGAGTAGTAAGGTTAGTGTGAATCATTATATTCATAGATTTTACACGAATGGGTTCTCTGTCCTTTCTGCTCAAGGCGTCGGCTACACATTTGCCTTCCCCGGGTGGTAACGAATCTCAAAGTCGTAATCATTCAATAATTCAATCCACCTACGCTGCCTCATATTCAGTTGTTTCTGATTAAATATGTGTTGAAGACTTTTGTGGTCGGTATATATATTACTTTTGACCCCATATAAGTAGGGCCTCCAAGTCTTTAATGCAAAAATAACCGGGCCTAATTCCAAATCATGCGTCGTATAATTCTGTTCGTGAATCTTCAATTATTTAGACGCATAAGCAATTACTTTCGTTCGTTGCATTAATACACAACCGAGACCTTGCTTTGAGGCGTCACAATATATCACAAAATCATCATTCCCTTCTGGTAATGACAATATAGGTGTCGTAGTTAACTTTTTCTTTAACAATTGAAACGCTTTCTCTTGTTCATCTTTCCATTCAAATTTCTTCCCTTTATGCGTAATGCAGTCAAGGGTTTTGCTATTCTGGAAAAGTCTTGGATGAACCTTCTGTAGTAACCAGCTAGTCCTAAAAATTGGCGTATGTGTTTTGGAGTTTTCGGGGTTTCTCACTTTTCAACGGTTTCAATCTTTGTTGGATCCACCTGAATACCTTCTTTGTTCACTATGTGATCGAGGAATTGAACTTCTTCCAACCAAAATGCACACTTTGAAAACTTAGCATACAGTTTTTCTTTTCTCAGCAACTCTAGCACTTTTCTCAAATGTTCTTCGTGCTCTTGATCATTCTTCGAGTAAATAAGTATGTCATCGATGAAAACAATGACAAACTTGTCAAGATATGGCCTACACACTCGGTTCATGAGGTCCATGAACACAGCTGGTGCGTTAGTTAATCCAAATGGCATAACCATAAACTCGTAATGACCGTAACGCGTCCTAAAAGCTGTCTTTGGAATATCATCCTCCTTCACCCGCATTTGATGATATCCAGAACATAAATCAATCTTCGAATAAACAGACGAGCCTTGTAGTTGATCAAATAAGTCGTTGATTCTTGGTAGTAGGTAGTGGTTCTTGATGGTAAGTTTGTTCAACTCTAGGTAGTCGATACACAACCTGAATGTACCATCTTTCTTCTTGACAAACAAAACATGAGCTCCCCATGGTGATGTGCTTGGTCGAATGAAACCACGCTCTAAAAGTTCCTGTAACTGACTTTGTAATTCTTTCATTTTGCTGGGTGCGAGTCTGTATGGAGCACGAGCTATTGGTGCAGCTCCTGGTACAAGGTCTATTTGAAATTCAACGGATCGATGTGGGGGTAATCCCGGTAATTCTTTCGGAAATACATCGGGAAATTCTTTTGCGACGGGAACATCACTGATGTTCTTTTCTTCTGGTTTAACTTCCTCGATGTGTGCTAGAATGACGTAACAACCTTTTCTTATTAGTTTTTGTGCCTTCAAACTACTAATAAGATTTAATTTCGCGTTGTTCTTTTCTCCGTACACCATTAAAGGTTTTCCTTTTTCACGTATAATACGAATCGCATTTTTGTAACAAACGACCTCTGCTCTCACCTTTTTCAACCAGTCCATGCCAATTATTACATCAAAACTCCCTAACACGACTGGTATTAAATCAATTTTAAACGTTTCATCCCCCAGTTTAATTTCTCTCTCCCGACATATATTATCTGCTGAAATTAATTTACCGTTTGCTAATTTGAGTAAAAATTTACTATCCAAAGGCGTCAATGGGCAACTTAATTTAGCACAAAATTCTCTACTCATATAGCTTCTATCCGCACCCAAATCAAATAAAACATAAACAGATTTATCGTCAATAAGAAACGTACCCGTAACAAGCTCCGGGTCTTCCTGTGCTTCTGCCGCATTAATATTGAAAACTCTTCCACGGCCCTGCCCATTAGTATTCCCCTGATTCGGGCAATTTCTAATAATGTGGCCCAATTTTCCACATTTATAACAAACAGCGTTGGTATTACTTGCTCCGACACTATTCGTTTCGGCATTACTTGTTCCGACACTATTTGTTTCGGCATTACTTGTTCCGACATTATTTTTTCCTTTAGTTCTGTTAAACTTTGGTCCGTAGACCTCACACTTTGTCGCGCTATGACCATTTCTTTTACACCTGTTGCAAAATGTCGTGCAAAACCCCTGATGATTTTCTTCACACCTATGACATGGCTGTTTTTGGTTTTTGTTGCCGTTGTTGTTATTGAGGTTGTTATTGGGATTGTTATTGTTGTTGAAATGGTTGTTGTAGTTGTTGTTGTTGGGATGTTTGTTGTAGTTATTGTTAGGATTGCGGTTATTGTTGCGATTGTTGTTGCGGTTGTTGGGATAGTTGTTGCGATTGTGGTTGTAATTGTTGTTGTTGTTGTACTGGTGACTCTTGTCACCGTTTTCCTCCCACTTCCTCTTGAGTTGTTTCGTGTTGGCTTCTTCGGCCGCCTGCTCTTTAATTCTTCCCTCAATCTGATTTATGAGTTTATGAGCCATTCGACTTGCCTTCTGTATAGAAGCGGGCTCGTGTGAACTTACATCTTCTTGAATCCTTACTGGTAACCCTTTTACAAACGCATCGATCTTCTCTTCTTCATCTTCGAATGCTCCCGGACACAATAGGCACAACTCTGTGAATCTTCGTTCATGTGTGGTAACGTCGAACCCTTGTGTTCGTAACTCTCTAAGTTCTGCCTTGAGTTTATTGACTTCGTTTCTAGGACGGTACTGCTCGTTCATCAATTGCTTGAATGCCGACCACGGTAGTGCGTAAGCAGCATTTTCTCCTACCTGTTCAAGATAGGTGTTCCACCACGTTAACGCAGTACCTTTAAAGGTATGCGTAGCGTACTTAACTTTGTCCTCTTCAGTACACTTACTTATGGCAAACACCGATTCGACTTTCTCGGTCCACCGTTTCAATCCAATTGGTCCTTCGCTTCCATCAAATTCCAAAGGTTTGCAGGCAGTGAATTCTTTGTAGGTGCATCCTACACGATTTCTTGCGCCGTTAGCTGCATTGCTAGATTCAGAGTTATTGTTGGTATGTAGCGCAGCCTGTACTGCAGCTATGTTTGCAGCAAGAAAAGTACGAAATTCCTCTTCGCTCATATTCATGGTGTGTCAAGTAGTCGGTGCCATTTCCTTCAAAATAGCCAACTGAATCGAGTTAATCATACAGAATATTAAGAGTAGTCAATAGTATTTCGTAGCATAATATGAACTCATTTATAAAAGCTTTTTCTTCATATTAGCATTTTATAAGTTTAAATTCGGGTACTACCTACCCGTTAAGTTCATACTTAGTAGCTAATATACAATTCAACTACTAAAATTCCATATGAAAAACTGATTATAATAATATATCACATAAAATATTTTTCAAACTTACAACTTCGCTATATTACATATAACATGAAATATAGTACACTTTGATACAGGACAGTTTTGAAGATAAATCTAGTTAATACGCAAGTTGTTCAGCAAACGAAATAAAGACACGTAATTCATAAGTCCAGAAACAAGTCATGCATTCTGGTTTTACTAAGACGACTTCCCATCCTTGGTCTTGTGAAAAATAACCGTTATGACCATTGGCTAGGCAGCATGTTGTAATGTCGTCAAAAGGACGAGGGTTTTGTAATGTCCAACAGCCCCGTAATAATCTAAAAACCTTTTTTCTCACCCCAACTACTGAATTCGTCACTTGTGGGAAGGTCTTATTTAAAAGTTGCAATCCGATGTTCTTTTTCTCACTTTGGTAAGAAGCGAACATCACTAACCCGTAAGCATAACATGCTTCTTTATGTTGCATGTTAGAAGCTCTTTCTAATTCACGAAATCCTATGTTGGGATATGTTGAGTCAAAATAGGTTCTTAACCCATAGCGTAAAATTGCATTTGGGTTCCCCGCATTTAATGATTTAAAGAAAACACGGCGTAACTTACGGTCTCCCCAGTGTGATATACCCCACCTATCAAAGGAAAGCCTTTTATAAACTAAGGCATTTCTGGAAAGTCTTTCAAATGTTTGACAAGTTAATTTCGCCATAACTAAATGTGCTGATGAATTCTGACCGACTCTAGATAAGATTTCCTCAATCATATCCTCTGGTAGGTCTTCTAAAATATTCGGTTATCTACCCTTAACGTCCATTTTGTTTTTAAACTATAAAATAAACAGGGTTAGATTCGTAAAAGTTAATTACAAATAATATAAGCAATTTTTACATAGAATATAAAAGTACAAGCACACTATAATACATATAATACACAACATGATTACAACCCTCTAATCTGAATCACTGGTTTCCTCTTCTTCGGACTTGGTTCGTTTTCCTAATTTTCTAGGAATATATGGTGTTCCTCTAATACGAGCCGTCGTTTTCCACAATGGTTTTGAGAAACCTGGTGATTTTGAGGTTCCCGGGTCATTGTTATATTTTAGAAAATACGGATGTTGTCGATACATATAAAGTTCATCGGGGTTGGAATCGGGTTTCTCTATTTTTATACCTTTTCCCTTATTATTTTCTTTCGCTTTATTAAATTGGGTCGAGGTAATTTCTATAACATCATCGAAATTCTCATCGGGATCCGATTCATCGGAAAATTGGTAATCTTCCCAATATTTTGCTTCCTCGGCGGAAACACCATTGACCATTATTAATTTTGGTCCGTTGGTTGAGGATTTTCTTTTATTTAATCGATTTACTATAGGTATAAATATTTCTTCCTCCGGAACCTCTTCTTCTTTTGGTTCCTCCTCTTCCGATTCATCCTCTTCTGGTTCCTCTTCTTCCGGTTCCTCCTCTTTCGGTTCCTCCTCTTCCGGTTCCTCCTCTTCCGGTTTCTCTTCGGGAATTTGTGAATCTTCCCAAAATATATTCGACTCTTCATTATTATTAGGTAAATCAATGGGATTTGTACTAGAGGTAGACATCTATCACATAATATCAAACACGTTAAGAGATTAATATATCACATAATATTTACATGTTAATAATATATAGTTTCCAACAAAAAAAATGTTAAGCAATCGTTTTTGAAGAAAAACACGGTCGAAGTCCAGACTCACTAATGCATCCTAACAAACTCGGTAAGACACACTAATGCAATTTTCTGGTTCTCTAAGACCAACGCTCGGATACAAACTGAAATGTCCCATTCATATTGATTATAAATGTTCCATATTAATTGATTTCGTCGCGAGGTTTTGACCTCTATATGAGACGTTTTTCAAAGACTGCATTCATTTTTAAAACAACCATAACCTATATTTTATCTATAAAGGTTTAAAAAGCATTACGTAGATTATCAAATAATGATAATCTAAAATATACCGTTTACACACGACCATTACATAATGGTTTACAATAAGAATATATTACATCAAAAATAAGTTTCTTGAATGCAGTTTTTACATAATATCATACAAGCATGAACTCCAAATCTTGTCCTTATTTTAGTATGCAATAGCGGAAGCTCTTAATAATCACCTGAGAATAAACATGCTTAAAACGTCAACAAAAATGTTGGTGAGTTATAGGTTTAACCTATATATTATCAAATCATAATAATAGACCATAAGATTTCATATTTCAATATACATCTCATACATAGAGATAAAAATCATTCATATGGTGAACACCTGGTAACCGACATTAACAAGATGCATATAAAAATATATCCCCTATCATTCCGGGAAATTCTTCGGACATGATATAAACGAATTCGAAGTACTAAAGCATCTGGTACTTTGAATAGGGTTCGTTAGGCCCAATAGATCTATCTTTAGGATTCGCGTCAATTAGTAGATCGGTTTACTAATTCTTAGGCTACCAAGCAAAAGGGGCATATTCGGCTTCGATCATTCACCCATATAATGTAGTTTCATTTACTTGTGTCTATTTCGTAAAACATTTATAAAACTGCATGTATTCTAATCCCAAAATATTAGATTTTAAAAGTGGGACTATAACTCACTTTCACATATTTTTACTTCGTCGGGAAGTAAGACTTGGCCACTGGTCGATTCATGAACCTATAACAAATATGTACATATATATCAAAGTATGTTCAAAATATATTTACAACATTTTTAATACGTTTTAATGTTTTAAGTTTATTAAGTCAGCTGTCCTCGTTAGTAACCTACAACTAGTTGTCCACAATTAGATGTACAGAAATAAATCGATATATATATTATCTTGAATCAATCCACGACCCAGTGTATACACGTCTCAGGCTAGATCACAACTCAAACTATATATATTTTTGGAATCAACCTCAACCATGTATAGCTAACTCCGACATTACTGCATATAGAGTGTCTATGGTTGTTCCAAATAATATATATAGATGGGTCGATATGATATGTCAAAACATTTGCATACGTTTTGAGTGAATACAATTGTTATGGTTTCATATTGAACTTAAGTTTATGAATCCATACAGAAAAAGCATAAGTTTATAGTCGGAATTATAGGTTACAAGTTGTTTTTGTAAAGTTAGTCATTTCAGTCGAAAGAACGACGTCTAGATGACCATTTTGGAAAACATACTTCCACTTTGAGTTTAACCATGATTTTTGGATATAGTTTCATGTTCATAAGAAAAATAATTTTCCCAGAAGAATAACTTTTAAATCAAAGTTTATCATAGTTTTTAATTAACTAACCCAAAACAGCCCGCAGTGTTACTACAACGGCGTATATCCGGTTTTACGGTGTTTTTCGTGTTTTCCGGTTTTAAATCATTAAGTTAGCATATCATATAATATAGTACATGTGTTTAGTTAATTTTAAAAGTCAAGTTAGAAGGATTAACTTTTGTTTGCGAACAAGTTTAGAATTAACTAAACTATGTTCTAGTGATTTCAAGTTTAAACCTTCGAATAAGGTAGTTTTATATATATGAATCGAATGATGTTATGAACATCATTACTACCTTAGGTTTTGTGGATAAACCTACTGGAAATGAGAAAAATAGATCTAGCTTCAAAGGATCCTTGGATGGCTTGAAAGTTCTCGAAGCAGAATCATGACACGAAAACAAGTTCAAGTAAGATTTCCACTTGAAATAAGATTGTTATAGTTATAGAAATTGAATCAAAGTTTGAATATGAGTATTACCTTGTATCATAAAGATATCTTACTTTAAATAAGAAAGATTTCTTGAAGTTGGATGATCACTTTACAAGATTGGAAGTAAGCTAGCAAACTTGGAAGTATTCTTGATTTTATGAAACTAGAACTTATAGAATTTATGAAGAACACTTTGAACTTGAAGATAGAACTTGAGAGAGATCACTTAGATGAAGAAAATTGAAGAATGAAAGTGTTTGTAGGTGTTTTAGGTCGTTGGTTTATGGATTAGATATAAAGGATGTGTAATTTTGTTTTCATGTAAATAAGTCATGAATGATTACTCATATTTTTGTAATTTTATGAGATATTTCATGCTAGTTGCCAAATGATGGTTCCCACATGTGTTAGGTGACTCACATGGGCTACTAAGAGCTGATCACTGGAGTGTATATACCAATAGTACATACATCTAAAAACTGTGTATTGTACGAGTACGAATACGGGTGCATACGAGTAGAATTGTTAATGAAACTGAACGAGGATGTAATTGTAAGCATTTTTGTTAAGTAGAAGTATTTTGATAAGTGTATTGAAGTCTTTCAAAAGTGTATGAATACATATTAAAACCCTACATGTATATACATTTTAACTGAGTCGTTAAGTCATCGTTAGTCGTTAAATGTAAATGTTGATTTGAAACCTTTAAGTTAACGATCTTGTTAAATGTTGTTAACCCAATGTTTATTATATCTAATGAGATGTTAAATTATTGTATTATCATGATATTATGATATATTACTATATATTAATATGATATATATACATTTAAATGTCGTTACAACGATAATTGTTACATATATGTCTCGTTTCGAAAACCTTAAGTTAGTAGTCTTGTTTTTACATATGTAGTTCATTGTTAATATACATAATGACATGTTTACTTATCATTTATCATGATTAAACATAGTGTATCAATATCTTAATATAATTCATATGTATTTAGTAAGACGTTGTTATAACGATAATCATTATATATATCGTTTCGAGTTTCTTAATTCAATAAACTCAATTTTATGTATATAACTCATTGTTAAAATACCTAATGAGATACATACTTATCATAAAATCATGTTAACTATATATATATATCCATATATATGTCATCATATAGTTTTTACAAGTTTTAACGTTCGTGAATCACCGGTCAACTTGGGTGGTCAATTGTCCATATAAAACCTATTTCAATTAATCAAGTCTTAAAAAGTTTGATTGCTTAACATGTTGGAAACACTTAATCATGTAAATATCAATTTCATTTAATATAAATAAACATGGAAAAGTTTGGGTCACTACATAAAGGACTAATGTTTCTTTTCTCTATCCGATGTAAGATGGGGTATTACAAACTCCCCCACTTAAATTCCTGACCAGGATCCATACTCCATGAGATGCACGAGCATTGTGCACGTTACATCCCGTGAGGATACATCAGGAGCTACGTGAATCGAATGTTCGTCACACCCCGAGAGGCCTATAGCTCAGATACCAATTGAAACGAACCTCAAATCGGCCCCAAGAGATGCACGAGTCGAGTGCCCATCACAACCCGAGAGACAATCGCCCCTTATAAGCTAAAGCAGTGGACTAACCAGGTATCTCCAGGTTTCAACTAAAAACCATGGTGTGAGATCTTAGTTAGTCCCAACTTTATGCTTATAAATTTACCAATATTTCTTTTTTCTATCAGATGTGGGATGGGGTATTACATATGGGGTGGGATTCAACTTGTTTTTAGATCCGTTGCAACGATACACTGCAAATTTGTTGTGACGATCATCTCGGACGTTTTTTGCAGCACTGAATATAGTTAGATTTAATGGAACCTGTGATGAACATTAGACACATGCACCAAAGGCGTGTAGTTTCAAGTAGTTCATTGATGATCATTGTAATGTGGAAAAGATAAGGACTTCTGTTAAGTCATATATAATACAGGGACCATCCATATAATTTACTCTCTGAGATCATATTTAACCATGACGGGCAAAAGTGGCGTGTTAATGAGTAGGGATGAGGTGCTTTGTGGACGTGCTGGTAAACTGGTAAATAATAGGTGACGTGCTGAGTGGCGTGTTGTAACACCGGCCATTTTTTTTAATACACAGCGGAAGACTTTATTAACAAACACAATATAAGTCACGTCATTACATTAATCCGTGTAATTACGTTTAAGTTTACACAACGGTGTTACGTTATTACAAAACATTATTTATAAAAAAGTCCACATCAGAGTTGGGTTGTCAAACATGTCTTCTGCATCAACACCCATCCCGACTAGCAGTACCTAAACCTGCAAGGGGAGATAATGTGGGGGATTAGCGCACAGCTAAGTGAATGGAATCTATCTAACAGATATAGCTTAAGCCACACACAAGCTATATACTAACAACAACACTTGCTAACTACCAACTAGCATACAATAAGACAATACGAGGATCGGCGGCTTGTACGAGCATACGACTCCCAGCTGATCGGGCCTGAGTCTACCGATAGTCCCTGCTACTCGATTCACAGTATAGTTATCCAGATGCAGGGGATGCATTGTTCACACTATACTCCAGAATCAGTAGCCTGTGGACCCAACCTCCCCTAGGCACGGTTGACCTCATACGGACTCTAACCTCTCCTAGGCACGGTCTCGAGTCCCCAGTCTCCCTAGGCCGACTGGTGCCATTCTCACAGTGTACACATAATTCACATACAACATCAGGCATATTATATTATTCTAACATGGCAATTTCGACACTATGCATGGTAAAAGAGTTAACCACAGTAGCATGATATGCTACTTAAACTCTATCCGGAGATAGACCCACTCACCGAATACCAGCAACTAGCTCAGATAATCTATCACTGAGCGGCTTCCTTATCCTTATCACCTGAACATAAGGCAAATCAAGTTAGTTTATGTCCGTTAACACAAAACTGCACAGTACAGAAAATCAGTCACAAAAAGCGCCACAAAAAGCGGCCGAAGATAGTTCATCAGCTGCAACAGCAGCAAAGTGACGGGTTTCAACCCAAAATCACCAAATCTCGACTTTGGACACGTTTTTGACCTCAAAACTGAACACAACTCGTACACTAAACTTTTTGGAACATAAACCCACAACATTCAAACACAAACAACATCAATTTCTACCAATTTGACACAAAACCCCATTTTAACAAAAACTAACTTAAAAACTCATTTAATCACAGATTTGATCATGAAATCTTACATACTTTACCTTGTTAGAATCACAATGACATAAGGAACGTTTTGACACCAAAATCAAGCTTCAATTCGAGATCAAATAATTTAGGGTTGAGATGAAGATGGTGAAGTTTAGGTTAGGTGAATGTGTGAGTGAGAGGAAGGTTCAGGAAACCTCAAGAAAAGAGCTGGTCACTAGCTTTTATTTGTGTTAAAACACAATACCCTATCGCACACGGGTATTTACCAGTTATCTGATATCTTTCGCACAAGATTAGGTAACCCAAACGAGGTCCAATTAAAATAAACAAACCTGTTCTGGGACCCTTGTCACAAACTGGTTACAACACAATTATAATAAAACACTTATAAAATAATTAAAATAAAAGCACTTAAGACTAAGCATAAACCCTAAGGGCAAAATAGACAACTTACAACTAGCCCAGGTTTCAGTCTGTTACAAATCCACCCCCTTAAAGAAGATTCCGTCCTCGGAATCTGGTCTTGGTCAAACAATTGAGGGTAGCGAGTTCTCATCAACTCTTCTGTCTCCCACGTAAGGTTAGAACCCAAACTGTATTTCCACTCAATCAACACCATCAGAATCTCTTTCTTTCTCAGCTTAGTCACCTTTCGGTCAACTACACGGACTGGCTCTTCCACCAATTTCTTATTCGAATCGACCCTTAAATCTTCTAAAGGAAGAAGTTGCGTTTCATCGCCGACTTTACACTTACGAAGATAACATACGTTGAATGTATTATGAATACTGGATAACTCTGGTAGAAGATTTAACACCACAGTCTAATCATTCAACACTTCACTGATCGGAAACGGACCAATAAATCTCGGTGCTAACTTACCACGTTTACCGAATCTGATAACCCCTTTCCACGGCGAAACTTTCAGATACACTCGTTCACCCACACTAAAGGTTACCGGACGTCTACACGGATCAGCAGTCATTTTTTGCCTATCTCTAGCGGCTTTCAACTTTTCTCGCGCAATTGCAACTTTTTCGGCTGTCATTTGAACAATTTCGGGACCTGAAAACTGTTTCTCCTCGGCTTCTAACCAACAAGTCGGAGTTCTGCAACAACGACCGTACAACATTTCATAGGGCGGCATCCCTATACTCGAATTGTATGAATTATTATACGCGAATTCGACCAACGGTAAATGTGTATCCCACGAACCACCGTATTCTAACACACAAGCCCTTAACATATCCTCTAAAGTCTGTATCGTTCTTTCGCTCTGACTGTCTGTCTGAGGATGATAAGCTGTAGTTAAATTCACACGTGTACCCAGATTCTGTTGGAGACTATTCCAAAAGTGTGACACAAATCTGGAATCTCTGTCTGAAACGATCGATAACGGCACACCATGTCGACTAACTATTTCTTTCACATACAATTCGTCAAACTCACTTAACGAAGCTGTTTCACGAGTAGCAAGAAAATGAACACTTTTAGTTAGACGATCCACTATTACCCAAATCATATCATGTCTTTTCTGAGTTCGAGATAATTTTATCACAAAATCCATCGTTATATGTTCCTACTTCCACTCTGGAATCTGTAACTGGCGTAAGGAACCATAAGGTTTCTGATGTTCTGCCTTCACTTGAGCACATATATGACACTTTTCAACATAACGGGCGATATCTGATTTCATTGTTGGCCACCAATACACTGTTTTCATGTCATGATACATCTTATTACTACCCGGATGTATCGTCAACTTGGATTTGTAAGCTTCTGTCATGATTAAATCCCTCAGCTCTCCAAGATTAGGCACCCAAACATGATTGTTTAAGGTCTTTAGTCCACGTGAGTCATCAACTAAGTCCACTTTTCGTTTGGTCATTTGTTCAGATTTAATATGTTTGTCCTCCAAAGCAAAAGGCCTGAACAGTTCTTAAGCTGTTAATCAAATCTGGAGTTATATTCAAACGAAGGAATTTCACATTTTCACTTGACTTTTTACGACTTAGCGCATCTGCAACCACATTTGCCTTACCCGGATGATATTTAATTTCACAATCATAATATTTGATCAACTCTTGCCATCGTCTCTGACGCATATTCAATTCTTTCTGTGAGAAGATATATTGCAAACTCTTATGATCTGTACAAATAACACAATGGGTTCCATACAAATAGTGTCTCCACAGTTTCAAAGCAAACACTACTGCAGCCATTTCAAGATCATGTACTGGATAATTCTTCTCATGAACTTTCAACTGTCGCGAGGCGTAGGCAATTACTTTATCTCTCTGCATTAATACACAACCCAACCCAGCAAATGACGCATCACAGTATACCACGAAGTCATTTGAACCTTCTGGTAAAGCTAACACTGGTGCCTGACATAGTAGCTGTTTCAAAATCTGAAAAGCCTTTTCCTGTTCATTAGTCCATCGAAAGGCTACATCTTTACGAGTCAACTTAGTCAACGGACCCGCTATTTTAGAAAAATCTTTGATAAACCTGAAATAATAACCAGCCAATCCCAGAAAACTCTTAATCTCAGTCGGAGTCTTCAGAGAATTCCAATTCATTACCGCTTCTATCTTTATCGGATCAACTTTTATACCTTCGGCACAAATCACATGACCCAAAAACTGTACTTCACGTAACCAAAATTCACATTTTGAAAATTTTGCGAATAGCTGCTCATGTTTCAACAAATTCAAAACCTGTCTCAGGTGTTCAGCATGTTCACTCTCTGTCTTTGAATACACTAGTATATCATCTATAAACACAATCACAAACTTATCTAAGAACAGACGACACACTCTATTCATTAAATCCATGAAGACTGCTAGCGCATTCGTCAACCCAAACGGCATGACAAGAAATTCATAATGACCATACCTTGTTCTGAACGCTATTTTCGGTATATCTGATTCAGCAACATGAACCTGATGATACCCGGATCGTAAGTCTATCTTAGAAAAGAATGAAGCACCCTGTAACTGATCGAACAAATCGTCTATTCGAGGTAACGGATACTTATTCTTCACGGTTCTTTTGTTCAATTCATGATAATCAATACACATACGCATTGACCCATCTTTCTTTTTAACAAACAATACCGGAGCACCCCACGGTGAAGAACTCGGTCGGATAAAACCACGATCTAATAACTCTTGAATCTGTGACATCATTTCACGGATTTTAGACGGCACTAATCGGTATGGAGCTTTTGCAACTGGAGTTGTTCCAGGAACCAACTCATTCTTATATTCAACTTCTCTTTCTGGCGGCAGACCTGGTAACTCATCTGGGAACACTTCAGGAAATTCTGATACTATCGGAATATCGGCCACTGTTTTCTTTTCTTTCTTTGCATCAATCACATATGCAAGAAATGATTCATAACCCTTTGCCATTGACTTTTTCGCTTTCATCAAGGTTATCAACAGAAAATTATACCCGTCCCGCTCCCCTCGGGCCACAACACGGGTTCCATCGGTCGAACGAAAGGTAATCATTTTCCTATCACACTTAATATTAGCCCTAAGCGAGCTCAGCCAATCCATTCCTAATACTACATCAAAGCTAGAAATAGGTAACACTAAACAAGTCATCGGAAAAGACTTTCCTTCGTTCTCTATACAAACCCCAGACACATATGTTGTGACGGGCGTGGTTTTACCATCGGCTACTTCTACACTAATCGGCTTGGGTAACACAGTAACTGGTAAATTCAACTTAGCACAGAAATCTAGGGACATAAAACACCTATTGGCACCACAATCAAACAATACGTGAGCAGGTATTGAGTTGATTAGAAACATACCGGTGATCACTTCGTCGGTTGCCACGACATTCTCAACCGACATCTGAAAAGCTCTAGCCTCTGCTGTTGGAGGGTTCTTCCTCTTTTGCCCACTCGAGGTAGTTGACCCTACGGCTGATGCCGAACACGCCCCTGACCCTGCCCCGGAACTACCACTCTTCGACGGACAACTAACTGCACGATGCCCTGGTTTGTGACAACTTTAACACACACTATTCGGATATGGACATGCTGAAGACTCATGCCCAACAACACCACACTTTAAACATCTTCTTGTAGCCTCAGAACACTGACCACTATGAGAAGATCGACATGTGTGACACCAATTCCCTTTACCTGATCCAGACCCAATACTACTCTGACCACTTTTACCCTTCGATTTAAACCCACTAGACTTCTTGGATTTAGATCCTTATTGTACATATATGTAACGACCCAGAAATTTCCGACCAAATTTAAACTCTAATCTCTATATGGTTCCGACACGATAAGCAAAAACCCTAAAGTTGACCCGCACTTTTTCGATCATTCTATACTTATAAGATTAATATTTACATAAATTAAACCTTACCAACATGATAAGCAATCCAAATTGTTGAGATTTATGTTTCCAAAAAGAGTTTTACACAACGTTTGACCGTCTAGTTTGACCGATGATATCACGAACTATACAATATATGATAATTATACATTTGTGTATATATATGTATATATACATATTTAACATGATTAATGAATGTTTTAATATCTCATTTTGTATTAATAACAATAAGTTATAAGTATATTTTGAAACTACTAACTTAAGTTTTCAAAACGATAACTATACGTAACGTTATTTGACATAAATACTTAAGACTTATAATGTTTATACATATATCGTATAAGTAATGTATTTAATCACTTTTAAAGACTTAAATACATAAAATCATATAAGTGTATTCACAAAAGATAGCTATATTTGAATCCTCATTCCATTTTTCACAAAATTTCTATACGTATATCTAGAGTATTTGTACTCGTATCATACCTAGCTTCTATACGTATTTACTATTGGTATATACACATCAAATCACCACCTAACCAGCCCTTGTTCATGCCTTATGTATAAGGTAATTACTTTTGAATGATTGTATGACTAATTACAAAAATACAAACTAAAAATTTGTCCATGTCTACTACATAAACATTTTTTTAGGAGTATATATGTATCCTCATTTTGTTTCATTTTTACTTCCATTCTCTAGTAAAAACACCCACACTCTCAAGAACATTAAACTCCATAAACATTCAGCAAAGTTCCATGAAGATCTAGCTTCAAAAACCTTACTTAAACACCATAAGAAAACCATACAAAAACACTCCAAGAAATCCTTCCAAGAACACAAACTTACTTCCAATCTTTCATCCACTTCCATCACCCTTTTGATTCTAGCTTCTTACTCCTCTTTTACAGCAACCTTGTCCAAGGAACTTGAGGTAGTATCTATGTTCATAACCTTATTCGATTCATATATATATAGCTATCTTATTTTGTGGTATAAAAGTTTAACAACAAGAACATAGTTTGAATGTTTTCAAACTTGTTTGCAAACTAAATAGATCCTTCTAACTTAACTTTTAAAATAATTCAAGACCTGTAATATAACTTAAATATATGCTAATTTAACAAGGTATAATTTGGTTTTTCAAAGAATATCTTAAAAACTGTTTTTACGACGTCGGAGTGCCACCGGGGACTGTTTTGGGTTGGATAATTAAAAACTATCTTAAACTTTGAGTTGGAGGTTTATGTTCTGGAAAAATGATTTTTACTATGAATATGATAACACATAAAAATTTCATGATTTAATTCAAAGTATAAGTATTTTTAGAAAAATAATCATTTAAGGTTGTTTAAATAAAGGAAAATGTTTAACTTCATAAGTTTCACTAAAGTTTCACCTATGCCGTGTGATTTTGAATACAAACCAAGGTATTTTCAGTTCATAGTCTTAAAGAGGGACTCGATCCAAGGAGATGGCAAGTTGAATCAACGAAAACGGATTTGTAACGAAGAAACTATGACCGAAACAAAATTGGTTATCCAAGACTTGTTTAACTTCGGGATTAATTGGGAAAAATTAAATAAAATCACATCTTTCTAAAATAACATGATATTTTATATATATGTACTCATAATTCAATTTTATATGGTTCAGGATCACCCGTAAACAATACGAGAAGATTAATCATAAGATCCCATGATTGTACGCAACACGTCATTTGACAACACCGGTACTTTATGTACGCAACACGTCATTTGACAACACCGGTACCGTGGGTCAAGATTAATCTCGACCAATACATATACGATGAGGGTTTTATTTATTTCATTGGGGGTTTATTAAACATCTAAATATGAACCATTAAAATTGAATTACTAACAACGAACTGCTAACTACGGACTAAGGAATTATTCAAAGTATTAAAAGTATAACAAGTATATATATGTGACGTTTGTTTAAAAAAGAAAAGGTATTGATATATTATATATGGATAGGTTCGTGATATCAACCGGAGACCAAGTCAAATTATATATATATCTTCAAGACGAAAGTGAGTATATAGTCCCACTTTTAAACTCTAAATATTTCGGGATGAGAATATATGTATTTTATGTTTTACATTATGGACACAAGTAACTGAAAAATATATTCTACGTTGAGTTGTACCACTGGCATACTTCCCTGTAGCTTGGTAACTAATATTTACAGCGGTATTGTAAACGCGAATCCTGTTGATAGATCTATCGGGCCTGACAACCCCAACCGGACTGGACGACCAGTATTCAACGGTTGCACAGTACTTCGTTTCGTGACTACACTTGGTACAGTGTAGTAAGATTTCATATTAAAGGGAATATGCGACGTGATTAATTGTTAAGTATGGTTACCAAGTGCTCAACCACTTAGAATATTTTTATTAAAATGTTTATATATGAAATCTTGTGGTCCATCGTTATATCGCTGCTAGCATCAAACCTATATATCTCACCAACTTTATGTTGACGTTTTAAAGCATGTTATTCTCAGGTATGAATTAAGACTTCCGCTGTGCGTTAGCTCATATTAAGGATACTAGTTGGGACCATTTAAGCCATGATACAAGAACGTTGCATTCGAGTCATTGAAGATCATTAAAGACATTTATTAAGTAAATGACAGTTTAGGTCATTTGGATATCGAGAAATGTTTGATGAGTTTATTAATTTTTTTATGTAAAGATAGATTGCCTTTTAAGAATAAATGCAACGTTTGTAAAATGTATCATATAGAGGTCAAGTACCTCGCGATGTTATCAACTGTTGTAATTCGTTTGTAATCAATATGGACATCGTCCGGATGATTAGTTTCGGATCCTTTCAGTTGGTATCAGAGCGTTGGTCTTAGCGAACCAGGCCTTGCATTAGTGTGTCTAACTGGTAGTTGTTAGGATA
The DNA here is from genome assembly GCF_046630445.1 of Rutidosis leptorrhynchoides. NCBI lineage: Eukaryota > Viridiplantae > Streptophyta > Magnoliopsida > Asterales > Asteraceae > Rutidosis > Rutidosis leptorrhynchoides. The sequence continues at coordinate 47,226,516 of NC_092335.1, read as the reverse complement.
CATTAGTGAGTCTGGACTTTGACCGTATCTACCTGCTAAAAAGTTTTGCTTATCATTTCTAGTCGGAAACCATCTGCTTATCATCCTTAGGGAGTTGCCTGCTTATCATTCTTTAGTCTAGACACGTCTTACTGCATCTAGTGCATCGATAGTGTATAGACAAAATTCATATCCTAGCGTATCTATTACTATAAACATTGCCCGACGAATTTCAAAGATTCTCCGTAATTCACGGGATTTCGGTATTATATATACATATGAAAATTATGTATTGAAGAGTACCAAACCCAACTCCTATAATCTATTCCAAACCAAAAAAATTCATTTCTCCAACTATACAAGATGAATTCTTCATCCAGTTCGAATTCCTCCGACTTCGATAGCTACGCCGACATGGATTTCCATTCGAGCTCCGAGAACAGCGTCACCGGAATGGATCAACCAATTTCCCATCATCTATTCTGGATGAACTGGGGATGGGTTCGTAATATACTAAATTTCTGGAGGCAAGAAGAAGGTGATCCATTTCATCCACCAAATTGCCCTCTTAACGATGAACCTGAAGCACTTACCGGCGAACCCATTCGAAACACCATTTTCTCGCTCATTTCTAGAGTATCTCGTCATGATTACATACTATCCCATATTTCAAATCTTGTTCATTCGCTCGTTCCAACCATCAATCATCCCGGTATAATAGAAGAAGTCAACGAACTCCGTGCTCGGGTAGTGGTTTTGGAGAATATGGTGCGAAGGTTACAAACACCAACAGCAGCACCAGCAGCATAATCCGTACTACCATCGTCAACGCCGACAGTACCTTTATCACCCCAATCACAATCTCAACATCACAATCTGTATCTCGAATATCAACATCACACGACTCAATATCTGTACTTCGAGTATGATCTTCGTTCTATATATCGTTCTACATCGATTATCTTCGCTTTACGTATCGTATGACGATTATGTAATTTCTAAAGTCTTAGAGATTATGTAATCTAGAATTAACGATAAATCAAATGAGTTTAATATCTTATTGACTCATTAAATCTATGATTATCTCTGAAGAAAATATATATGCAAGTATATTTTCATAAAGATAGTAATTAAAAATTCCTTCGTACAAACTATTAATGATGAAAATATTTTAACGGGTGGGTAGTACCCGAGGAATATTTAGAATTCACATTAATAAGTTATATTGTACATTCTTGAATCTGATTCAACGGTTATCTATTATCTTACTTACAACCACCGATATTCGTATCCGCTCACCCCAGAATAACCATTTTCAATCAAATTTCATATTCGGATTTTGACCTACCAGAATCCAACAAGTGGCATAAAGAAGAAAACATTGGACAATTAAAATGAATTAAAATGTTGATTGTAACATATGAAACTAAACAATTCTTCAAGTTTGCCACTTGATTTTATCTTAAACCTCATTCGTAACTTGACGATTACAATTCGCATTCAAATCCTTTCATGATTTCTAAAAACACCCTGAACTATGAAGTAGCTCTTGAAATGCTGATGAAGCAGCAAAAACTGTAAACGACTTTAACAATCAAAAGATTGATGATAAAGAATGGTATGGTGGTAAAGCTGAGAAAAAGAGAAGGTTTGGAACTGGAAAACGGATTGAGCAAAGTATGAAGGAGGCCGTGAACAAATCATGAAAACAGAACCTGCCTTCAAAGGATCCAAATGATCCAGTGCCTGCTGAAACCGTTAGTAAGAACACTGCTCCTTATTCTAAATTTTTCAAGATGATATTCTTCACCATCATTTTATCTTAGATATTATAAGATATCTTCATTCGTTATACATATTTTTCATATTTCTGGAGATATTTTTACAACTATTCCTATCTGCGATCATTTAACTCTCCGTAACATCTGCGCTACAATATAAAAGAAACTGTGTTAGTTTCTAAATTCTGAAATCTCTAAGTTTAAAAATATGAATGTTTTGAAGTAGTGTTGGGAACTGATACATGAATTAGTATAATATAATGAAACTTGATCAACTTCATTATATTACAGTAAGTCATGTTAAGTTTCTAATGGAATGTGATGATTCACAGTACCGTCATCATGTGCCATGTTACACGGCTCTTACATTCTATCAAGTCTTCAAACATATTAGAACGTATTACCTTGATAGTTCTATTTTTTTTCCGGAATATTCGAGTAATTTAACGAATCAAGATCGTGCCATTACAATTTCATTCTAAAACCAATAGCAAGGTTCATTCCAAATTTCCTACCTACGAATTTTGGACCATTGTTCGCTTGGCTCGAGGACGGGAAGAAGAAATGAAGGGACAAAACTTCAGAATAGAAATAGGAACATAAACCACAGCAAATAAGAGAGAGCATTAACTGTGGATGACAATGATTTTAAGGGACGGGAGTAGGAACATCGAAATATAAGGGAAGGTATAAAACCTAACAACAACCCCGAAACTACAAACCGTGCATATCAATACGTATTGCAACGTAAAGGCACGGGAGAATTAAAAACATTATAATTCCAAGGAAAGGATAAAAGAGAATAGATTCTTCTGGTGATAGATGAAAAAGAAGAATGAAAGATATGAAAGTTAGAAATATAACAAGGGTTAGAATGGGATGGAGCATATTAGCGAATGTCTTAAAGTAGGAACTAAAGAGAAAGAATAGAAGATGTGGGAAGAAAGAAAGGGAAGGAGGTAAATTTATAGTGAAATATTCGACAAAGAAATCAAAACAGATTGCCGCGTTAAATCAAAGAAGATCCTGATCGCCGCAAAACTAAATCTTATTACATAAGATTTTCTTTAAAACCCTTAAATCCCGGAAATCGATCATAATCACGTCATCGGTTACAACAATTCTATATTTACTCATTTCACTCTTTTGTGATAGCTTCGCTCGTGCGTCTCACATAACCAAATCGTTTTATCTAAATCTTTCAATAATGATAAAATTTCATTATTACCTCATATTCGTCATGAAAACATTCCTATTGTTGTTTATGACAACCTCTACCAAATTTCGAGGACGAAATTTCTTTAACGGATGGGTACTGTAACGACCCAGAAATTTCCGACCAAATTTAAACTCTAATCTCTATATGGTTCCGACACGATAAGCAAAAACCCTAAAGTTGACCCGCACTTTTTCGATCATTCTATACTTATAAGATTAATATTTACATAAATTAAACCTTACCAACATGATAAGCAATCCAAATTGTTGAGATTTATGTTTCCAAAAAGAGTTTTACACAACGTTTGACCGTCTAGTTTGACCGATGATATCACGAACTATACAATATATGATAATTATACGTTTGTGTATATATATGTATATATACATATTTAACATGATTAATGAATGTTTTAATATCTCATTTTGTATTAATAACAATAAGTTATAAGTATATTTTGAAACTACTAACTTAAGTTTTCAAAACGATAACTATACGTAACGTTATTTGACATAAATACTTAAGACTTATAATGTTTATACATATATCGTATAAGTAATGTATTTAATCACTTTTAAAGACTTAAATACATAAAATCATATAAGTGTATTCACAAAAGATAGCTATATTTGAATCCTCATTCCATTTTTCACAAAATTTCTATACGTATATCTAGAGTATTTGTACTCGTATCATACCTAGCTTCTATACGTATTTACTATTGGTATATACACATCAAATCACCACCTAACCAGCCCTTGTTCATGCCTTATGTATAAGGTAATTACTTTTGAATGATTGTATGACTAATTACAAAAATACAAACTAAAAATTTGTCCATGTCTACTACATAAACATTTTTTTAGGAGTATATATGTATCCTCATTTTGTTTCATTTTTACTTCCATTCTCTAGTAAAAACACCCACACTCTCAAGAACATTAAACTCCATAAACATTCAGCAAAGTTCCATGAAGATCTAGCTTCAAAAACCTTACTTAAACACCATAAGAAAACCATACAAAAACACTCCAAGAAATCCTTCCAAGAACACAAACTTACTTCCAATCTTTCATCCACTTCCATCACCCTTTTGATTCTAGCTTCTTACTCCTCTTTTACAGCAACCTTGTCCAAGGAACTTGAGGTAGTATCTATGTTCATAACCTTATTCGATTCATATATATATAGCTATCTTATTTTGTGGTATAAAAGTTTAACAACAAGAACATAGTTTGAATGTTTTCAAACTTGTTTGCAAACTAAATAGATCCTTCTAACTTAACTTTTAAAATACTTCAAGACCTGTAATATAACTTAAATATATGCTAATTTAACAAGGTATAATTTGGTTTTTCAAAGAATATCTTAAAAACTGTTTTTACGACGTCGGAGTGCCACCGGGGACTGTTTTGGGTTGGATAATTAAAAACTATCTTAAACTTTGAGTTGGAGGTTTATGTTCTGGAAAAATGATTTTTACTATGAATATGATAACACATAAAAATTTCATGATTTAATTCAAAGTATAAGTATTTTTAGAAAAATAATCATTTAAGGTTGTTTAAATAAAGGAAAATGTTTAACTTCATAAGTTTCACTAAAGTTTCACCTATGCCGTGTGATTTTGAATACAAACCAAGGTATTTTCAGTTCATAGTCTTAAAGAGGGACTCGATCCAAGGAGATGGCAAGTTGAATCAACGAAAACGGATTTGTAACGAAGAAACTATGACCGAAACAAAATTGGTTATCCAAGACTTGTTTAACTTCGGGATTAATTGGGAAAAATTAAATAAAATCACATCTTTCTAAAATAACATGATATTTTATATATATGTACTCATAATTCAATTTTATATGGTTCAGGATCACCCGTAAACAATACGAGAAGATTAATCATAAGATCCCATGATTGTACGCAACACGTCATTTGACAACACCGGTACTTTATGTACGCAACACGTCATTTGACAACACCGGTACCGTGGGTCAAGATTAATCTCGACCAATACATATACGATGAGGGTTTTATTTATTTCATTGGGGGTTTATTAAACATCTAAATATGAACCATTAAAATTGAATTACTAACAACGAACTGCTAACTACGGACTAAGGAATTATTCAAAGTATTAAAAGTATAACAAGTATATATATGTGACGTTTGTTTAAAAAAGAAAAGGTATTGATATATTATATATGGATAGGTTCGTGATATCAACCGGAGACCAAGTCAAATTATATATATATCTTCAAGACGAAAGTGAGTATATAGTCCCACTTTTAAACTCTAAATATTTCGGGATGAGAATATATGTATTTTATGTTTTACATTATGGACACAAGTAACTGAAAAATATATTCTACGTTGAGTTGTACCACTGGCATACTTCCCTGTAGCTTGGTAACTAATATTTACAGCGGTATTGTAAACGCGAATCCTGTTGATAGATCTATCGGGCCTGACAACCCCAACCGGACTGGACGACCAGTATTCAACGGTTGCACAGTACTTCGTTTCGTGACTACACTTGGTACAGTGTAGTAAGATTTCATATTAAAGGGAATATGCGACGTGATTAATTGTTAAGTATGGTTACCAAGTGCTCAACCACTTAGAATATTTTTATTAAAATGTTTATATATGAAATCTTGTGGTCCATCGTTATATCGCTGCTAGCATCAAACCTATATATCTCACCAACTTTATGTTGACGTTTTAAAGCATGTTATTCTCAGGTATGAATTAAGACTTCCGCTGTGCGTTAGCTCATATTAAGGATACTAGTTGGGACCATTTAAGCCATGATACAAGAACGTTGCATTCGAGTCATTGAAGATCATTAAAGACATTTATTAAGTAAATGACAGTTTAGGTCATTTGGATATCGAGAAATGTTTGACGAGTTTATTAATTTTTTTATGTAAAGATAGATTGCCTTTTAAGAATAAATGCAACGTTTGTAAAATGTATCATATAGAGGTCAAGTACCTCGCGATGTTATCAACTGTTGTAATTCGTTTGTAATCAATATGGACATCGTCCGGATGATTAGTTTCGGATCCTTTCAATATACTTGCCCACCTTGTTGTAGCACATTACCAAACATTCTATTTCTGGCGGCCTGAACATCACTTTCTACCATCTTAGCCATCACAACAGCTTGAGACAATGATGTAGCTGTTCTAACAAAAGTTCGGTACTCTGGTAAAATGATATTAACAAAATGCTGGATACGAGACGCTTCGTCTGGCACCCATTGTTGTACAAACCTCAGTTTATCCATATACTTCTCTATTACCTCATCGATCGTCATTTGAGGTGTCATCTTCATTTCAAGAAACTCAGTCTTGATTCGGTTCATATCAAACGTATTATAATACTGTTCACACACCTTCCCATGAAACTGCTCCCACGTGATCATACTCACTTGATCTTTTGGTATACTGGAAATCAAAGAATCCCACCAAATCATAGCCCTACCTTTCAACAATCGACTAGCATATGTCACTTTCAGCTCGGGTTCACGCTGACACGCTTTAAATACCCTTTCAATTTCTCGCAACCAATTGAGAGTTACAGTCGGATCAGTACTTCTAGAGAACTCGAAGGGTTTGCAATCGCGGAAGTTCTTATAAGTACACCTTTTGGGTGGTTGCATGTAATGTTGTTGAAACATTTGCATTTGGTACGGGTTCATCATCATGGGATTTTGGTAAGTAAAAGTGTTTTGCGGTGGCATATAATATTGGTTAGGTATTTGATTCTGAAACTGGTTCTGGTACACATTAGGTATCGTTTGGGATTGCACGGTTGGGAATCCAGGTGGTGTATCATCATTTCCAGAATGCCTTGCCAATTCAAGCTCATTAATTTTGTCTTCAGCCTCTTTTAGCTTGCTTTCTAATTGAAGGATGTAACTATTCTGATCATCATCAGACTCAACACCCTCTTCTGGTGCTCTGAATATTCTGGGGTTGAATGGGCCAGTTGCGTTTCTATCAGCCATATATGTGCTACAAAAATAGCTCACACAAAAGCTTAGTGGATATCAGTTAGTTCAATCACAACTATCATACATATATCCTATATTCACTTAGCCCCCCACTCCCACATACATGTTTGACTTGCCTCAGGGTTTGGGAACAAAATATGCGCACGTGTTTGCTGCCAAACCTTGCTCTGATACCAACTTGTAACACCGGACATTTTTTTTAATACACAGCGGAAGACTTTATTAACAAACACAATATAAGTCACATCATTACATTAATCCGTGTAATTACATTTAAGTTTACACAACGGTGTTACGTTATTACAAAACATTATTTATACAAAAGTCCACATCAGAGTTGGGTTGTCAAACATGTCTTCTACATCAACACCCATCCCGACTAGCAGTACCTAAACCTTCAAGAGGAGATAATGTGGGGGATTAGCGAACCGCTAAGTGAATGGAATCTATCTAACAGATATAGCTTAAGCTACACACAAGCTATATACTAACAACAACACTTGCTAACTACCAACTAGCATACAATAAGACAATACGAGGATCGGCGGCTTGTACGAGCACACGACTCCCAGCTGATCAGGCCTGAGTCTACCGATAGTCCCTGCTACTCGATTCACAGTATAGTTATCCAGATGCAGGGGATGCATCGTTCACACTATACTCCACAATCAGTAGCCTATGGACCCAACCTCCCCTAGGCACGGTTGACCTCATATGGACTCTAACCTCTCCTAGGCACGGTCTCGAGTCCCTAGTCTCCCTAGGCCCGACTGGTGCCATTCACACAGTGTACACATAATTCACATACAACATCAGGCATACTATATTATTCTAACATGGCAATTTCTACACTATGCATGGTAAAAGAGTTAACCACAGTAGCATGATATGCTACTTAAACTCTATCCAGAGATAGACCCACTCTCCGAATACCAGCAACTAGCTCAGATAATCTATCACTGAGCGGCTTCCTTATCCTTATCACCTGAACATAAGGCAAATCAAGTTAGTTTATGTCCGTTAACACAAAACTGCACAGTACAGAAAATCAGTCACAAAAAGCGCCACAAAAAGGTCTACTTAACACTTATTTCCGAAGATAGTTCATCAGCTGCAACAGCATCAAAGTGACGGGTTTCAACCCAAAATCACCAAATCTCGACTTTGGACACGTTTTTGACCTCAAAACTGAACACAACTCGTACACTAAACTTTTTGGAACATAAACCCACAACATTCAAACACAAACAACATCAATTTCTACCAATTTGACACAAAACCCCATTTTAACAAAAACTAACTTAAAAACTCATTTAATCACAGATTTGATCATGAAATCTTACAAACTTTACCTTGTTAGAATCACAATGACATAAGGAACGTTTTGACATCAAAATCAAGCTTCAATTCGAGATCAAATGATTTAGGGTTGAGATGAAGATGGTGAAGTTTAGGTTAGGTGAATGTGTGAGTGAGAGGAAGGTTCAGGAAACCTCAAGAAAAGAGCTGGTCACTAGCTTTTATTTGTGTTAAAACACAATACCCCATCGCACACGGGTATTTACCAGTTATCTGATATCTTTCGCACAAGATTAGGTAACCCAAACGAGGTCCAATTAAAATAAACAAACCTATTCTGGGACCCTTGTCACAAACTGGTTACAACACAATTATAATAAAACACTAATAAAATAATTAAAATAAAAGCACTTAAGACAAACACAAACCCTAAGGGCAAAATAGACAACTTACAACTAGCTCGGGTTTCAGTCTGTTACACGTGTTAAGGGGTAGGGATTGATATTTTATTTTCTTTAAAATTTTTCTTATCATTTAAATGATTTTAGTTTTTATTTTTGCTAATTAGTTAGATTTTTATTTTGTAATTATAAAAACAAATTGTAATGATAAAACACACTCAAAATTAAGCAAACGATTACAATAATATTAAAATTACTGAAAGTAGAAAATTATTAAAATTACTAAAAGTAATTTTAAAATTATGTTATTAAAAGTCCCAATACAATTATTAAAAGTCCTAAAAATAGAAAGTTACAAATTATTAAATGTCTCCTTCCATCGACACTAATGATTCGAAACTATTTCCATAATCAGAATGGACCGGATTAGTTGTCCACATGCTTAAATCCATAACATACAACTGAATTCGAATACTGTTTTCCCTGGATCGTTTCTCAAGCTTCTTCCATACATCATTATTCATTTGCAACAATTATATCTTGTCTTCGCCTAAATACACAATATTTGAAAATGGAAACGGTCGATATTTCTTTTTTGAGTAATTCCTTCAAATTTGATAGATCAAAGTCATTAATGTAGAAGTCGTTAAATTCCATTTTCGTTCTGCCAACGTATGACTTCCAGTCGACCGTTTGTTTAACTCCGAACTGAACGTCGAAAGAAACCCTCATCTGTGCCAATGATGAAGTTCGAAAATTTAAGGGAAATTGACATGAGGGTTGGAATTACAAAAATGAGAGAAAATATGGATGAAGTGTATGAAAATAATGTTGAGTGGAGTGTATTTTATAGGTAAAATTGTATATATTTATTATATTTATTATATATCTGTTGCAAATTGTGTGTTGATTTTCATTTTGATTCAAACGGTACCATCCATCACCAACCACATGAAGCCACGTCGCCCAAACAGTGCAACACCCTTCATATCTTCTCCGTGCCAGCCACCAACACACCACCATTCACCACCCCCAGCACGCCGCGCTAGAGCCATGCTCTAGCGTGCTTGGTGAAAAAAAGCTCTGAAACCGCCGCGTTAAAGATGGTCTAATGAGTATATAGCTATTGCATATTAGTATAGTACAATATATAATTTAAAGACAAATTTACAACGATAGTCCGTGTGACTTGCTCAAAAATTCACGAATAGTTCAAACTTGATTTTTCATCTGAATAGTCATGAAGTTTGCACGTTTTGCGCGGATTGTCCAATTTTGTCACGTTTGTTAGTTTTTTTCCTGTTAAATCTAAGCATGTGCTAGACATATGAGGGTATTTTTTTCATTTTACAAATGTTCTTACCTTTTCCACTTTCTCTTTCAAACAATTAATACTTCACACATCGCCTTTCAATTTCTCGAAAACATGAAATACCATTTTTCTTGAAATAGACGAAGAAAGACAAAGTTGTACCTATGACACCTTCACAATTGAAAAAAGGCAGAGCTAATGGTGTGTTGGTATAATCTAACAATACAAATATACTTTAAAATGTTAGCCGGATAAGAATCATCATATGTTTGTTAGTTACTCAACCCACCTATTCTACCTCCTCTAGTTTAGACTAATATGGACATATAACGAAAATTAAAAGCTTGATAAAGCTCTGATTTTGGTATGCATTGGTTCAATCAAAGACTGAGACTAATATGGACATATAACGAATAAAATTTCACTTCTTATTTTATTCCTACTCCGTATTTCAAAACAAAAAGGAAAGGTAAAAAATGGACATAGTAAAATGGGTGATTTCATATATTTGTGCACGCGCTATGTACTCGATTTATGGGCATAATCGTAAATATTGGAGAAGGTGGTCATTGCTACCACATAGAGCATGGAGCACATCGCCGAATCAATACATATGTCTGGTGTGTGTTTTTCCGTTCAAATATTTTGATTAATATCTGCAAGTAGTTGGTAAATAGTGTTAGGGTATGTTTGATAAAACAATGTGATGATTGCTAGTTTGTAACTTATAGCTGTTAGTTTATAGCTGGTAACAGGTAGCTTATAGTCGGTAGCTGTTAATTTTTATTATGTATTTAGGTGTTTGAAAAAATTGTCGGAACTGTTAAAATAAGGAGTAAATTGACAAAAAAAAAGTAGGTGTTTTTTTTTTTTTTTTTTTTTTTTTTTTTTTTTTTTTTTATCAAACGCTAGTTCTATAACCTTTTACCTTCTAGCTTTTTTCCTTCCGTCTAAAAATTTGAAGTTCTTTTAACCAAACAAAATTCTTTATTAGATATGAACTTTTTATAAAAGTTAAAAGTTAAATTTCTATAAAACTTATAACCAAACATAAAGTGAAGCGGGGTCCCGTGACACCATCAGTTTTTCAAAATTTATCATAATTTTTTTATTTTTTTACGTATAGGACACCACTAAATATAATAATAGGACCCCATAAATTTTTAGAGTTTATAGTTTAATAGTTTGGACTACTAAAGTGTTTGAAATTAACCCACTTATGATATGATTTTTATAGTATGAGCCATTGAATATATTAGATATAAAAATAAACAAACTTTTGTCCAATTCCAATTTCAATTCTAATTCTTTTTGACTTCTTTCTACATCACATTTTTTACGGTTCTATCTTTAATCCTTCATCCTATGAATGTCAATGGATAGGATATGGATCGGGTGAGGGCGTGAAGCCATATTCATATCCATTTAGTTTTTGTTTATCCATATCTATATCCATTTAAATTTAGTTCATCAATATATATCCATATTTAGTGGATTAAGCGGATTAATGAATATTCATTAGATATTTAAGAAATCTTACAATATTTTCAAATATATAATGAAAATAAAAGTGTAATATAATATGACATAATTTACAATTCTTCCATCAGAATGTGTAATGTTTGTTTAAGTATGAACAATATTTGTTAAATTTACTATCAAACATATATTATGACATATTACGTATGATATTTATGTTGAGATATACATGTTTTATTGTGAATACTCATGGTGAATGCATTATATGGTTGCAACTAAGATGTATGTGTAACGGTATATATATTTGTAATAGTTATTGTATATTAGTCCCTAATCTCATCACTAATAACTACCTAACTTATTTTTTTTTTAAAGTAAGGAGAAAACTGCAATTTTAGAGCTAATGTTAATGTTATGCGATTCATATTGATAATAGGTTATAAAATTGCAATTTAAAATTGCTACTGTATAGGATATTGGCTAAAATAATATTTTAAAATTGCTACTGTATAGACCATTGCTATTTTAAAATTGATACTGCATGTGCCATTAATTGCTAAACAACCTTATATTTTGCGAGTATTATTCAATTTTATGTTTGTGTTTTGGGCGCGACCCGACACGACCCGATTTGACTCGACACATTCAATATTTTGCGCAAGAAAGTTATCAAATAAATTTTTGGGACTCCATTGAGTTTTGATTCTAGAATCGCCACTGAACATACCCTTAGTATAAATACTATCACTCCGTATTTAAATAATGTCTCACTCCCACAAAAAGTATGTATCATAAATTTTAGATATGACTAGTAATGTATCGGCGTTTTAGCGCGGAGTTGTCAAGATTACGTTAGCTAATAGTTTTATTATTATATAATATATAATATATAATATTTGTTCGAAGATTTAAAAATCAGTTTCATTGTTAACAAATTTTTTTATTTATCAATCCTTTATGGTACAAACTCTATTGTATAATACAAGTTTTTTAAATGTACTAAATTATGTAATATACTAAACTTGATAAACTATAAACTAAATAAATATAAATATATGACATTGTTGTGTAAAATTTAAATAACTAAACACAAAAAAAAGTCATGTGTGCTACACATGGGTGAAATAAAAAGTCACATTTAATTGACAAAGCGGGTCGGGTCGAGTCAGGGTGTTTGTAAAGCTCGTGTGCATTTGAAAAGGGGCGTTAATGTAAATTTACTAAATACGAGGTTCATTTGCTTCCCTTTGATTGGTTTTTTAAAGGGGCGTTAATGTAAATTTACTAAATACGAGGTTCATTTGCTTCCCTTTGATTGGTTTAAAAAAAAAAAGTGAACTGACAAGTTACTTCAAAGTAAATAGTAACGATGTTTCCGGTCTGCTTCTATCTCTATATTAGTTAATGGCTCACCCACCAAGGAGTTTAATTTACATAAGGGAGTACGCCAGGATGATCCGTTATCTGCGTACCTTTTCATTATCGCTAGTGAGGGCCTTAATATCCTCGCGAACATAGCAGCCAGAGATGGATTAATAAGAGGCGTGTCACGTGTGCATTGGTGATAACGGAGTTAGAGTATCTCATCTTCAATTCGCGGATGACACAATATTTTTTGGGGAATGGAGCAAACGAAATGTATCAAACGTTCATAAAACCCTTGCGTGCTTTGAGAAAGTTTCTGGTTTAAAAATCAATTTGTGTAAAAGTCATTTGTATGGAATCGGAGTGCAGCAAGCTGATGTTGATAACATGGCTCTCAAAATTGGTTGTGAAGTAGGGAAACTCCCTTTTACTTATTTAGGAATGCCCATCGGACAAAATTCGCATAAAAAGAAAGCTTGGGACCCGGTAATCGAAAAGTCCAATAAACGGTTATCAGACTGGAAGGCACGTTCGATGTCATTCGGGGGACGGCTTACATTCATCAAATCGGTTCTTAGTAGTTTACCCCTATATTTCTTCTCGTTGTTTCGTGCTCCCTCCTGCGTTATCAACCTTCTCGAAAAACTACGCCGTAAGTTCTTTTGGGGGGGGGGGGGGGGGACGGGTGAGGAATCAAACTTATCATGGGTTAAATGGGATGACATCTTGATGTCTTATGGGGAGGGGGCTTGAATGTGGGGTCACTAAAAGCAAAAAAATTGGGCTTTATTGGGTAAATGGTGGCGGCGGTTTGGAAAGGAACCCGAATCACTATGGGTGAATGTTATTAAAAGTATTTACGGGCGGGACGGGGGGTTGGGACAATTTACCTCTGATTTATCTGTTACTTGTAATTCAGTGTGGAGTAATATTATCCATATTGGTATTGACATGCTCAAAGTCGGTATGGATATTAACTCCTTTTTCGAGAAAAAGTAAGGTGATGGGCGAGACATTCTCTTTTGGAAAGACGGCTGGATAAGAGACACTTGCTTGAAGGATAAGTTCCCTCGGTTATTCAGATTAGAGAGCAATCAGGAAGCTTATGTAAATGAAAGTATTCGGGATTCTAATGGAACAAGGACGTTTACGTGGAGCTGGGCAAGAGATCTGATGGGTCGAGTACTGGGCAAATTGAATCAGCTCAAGACAATGATAAACAGTAACATAACTCTTGGCGAAGGCCCATCAACTCGGAAGTGGACTCTTGATAATAGTGGTTCATACAACTCCATGTTAGTGGCTGCTAAAATTGATGAACTGTTACTCCGAGTTCGGGACACTCTCAGGCGACAATGAGGAATAATTTAATTTCGAGAAAGATTGGCATCTTTGTGTGGCTAACAATACGTGGTAGATTACCGGTTAGAGCAAAACTCGACAAACGTGGGATAGATCTTGGCACAGTCTTATGTCCCATGTGTAACGACTTCATTGAAACCGTCGATCATGTCATTATATCGTGCAAAGTGGCGAAGGAGGTGTGGAAAGCTATATATAACTAGTGGGGATCTAACCTGCCTAGCAACGAGAACACACTCAGCTACTTTCCGGGTACGGGTAGTAGTAACATCACAGGTGAAGATAAGAAAATTTGGTAGGGTATTGAATGGGTCACGGGATATTACATTTGGAGAAATAGAAATCAAAAGGTATTTAAAAATGATTCATGGGCATCATCGAAGGTGGTAAGCGAAATCCAAGCAAAAACTTTCGAGTGGATCACTAATCATTCGAGAAAAAAATCGCTAGATTGGTTGCAATGGTTAATAAATCCAACCAATTTAGGATCTCCGCTCCCCAACAATCGAGATCCAGGCTGACTAGGAGTGTGAATGGTTACATAAGTCTTTGTAATGCTTGTAGATAAATTCTGTTTGTGTATAGGCCTACTGTGGTCTTCCATGTGAACCATACTTGTACATATTTTTGCTATATATATATATATATATATATATATATATATATATATATATATATATATATATATATATATATATATATATATATATATATATATAATACACACTGTTGGCTTTTAAAAAAAAAAAAAAAATAGTAACGATGTTTACTCTTTGTAGTATATTTGTATAATATAATATAATCTAGACCATATATAATAACAAAGATGAAAAATAGATCATCTTAAATAACAACAACTAATCATAACCCTCCATTAACTTAATTCTAAATAATCTTAATCATTCATTTTCAAAAAACTTCCAAATAAAATCATAATCATCACCTTGAATTGTTTAATTACCAAAACACCTTTCTAATCAATATATTTATTTTAGGAATATATTTGAATTTGTAGTAATTGATTTATGATGCTTAATTTGAGCAAATTAAATTTAATTCAAATTTAAAGTTAATTCAAAATTCAAAAGTCCTTAATCACATTAATTCAAATTCAAATTACATTAATACTTGCTAAATAAAGTAGTTGACTTTTTCCTTTAGTTAAATTTAAATTCAATTTATTTAATGTACAATTTTTTGCTAATTAAGGTTGTTGGTTAAGATTCAGCTCATAATATTCAAAAGTTAATCACCTTGTTTTGATGATGACACACAAGAACCTAGTAGTTAATCATATGTAGGACGACATGAGTTCATAAGTCTAAACTATCTCTAGCAAAAGACCAACACATAAGTAATTATCTTGGTAAAAATGCTACACGGCTGTACTAAGGTCGACCGTGAAACCAACTGTGTGTGTCCTGTATCAACGAGTTCAAGTTTTTCTAAAATTGTAAATCTACGGTTGACTTCACGGACGACCGCAGCCCGACCACAGTTTTCTCTGTTACAAAATTCATCCACTTTAAGATAAACCACTTTGAGGCATCTATAATTTATGAAACCTTTTTAAACACATTTATAATAGTTGCCCTTTTTGATCTCAAAAGAGTTTTGAATCAAAAGATGTTAATTTTTACTAATCACACCTAATGACATCTTAATGACACTTTAAGCTTGATTTAGGCTAAAACACTCAAGTGACATATCCTTTTGTCCAAATACATAGTGTCATTTAAACATACTAATAATGGTCATTAAAAGTCCCAATTAATGACTTGCTCTCCCATTAGTTCTATGAATCATTATTTGTATGAGAATGTAATTAGTTCAAGTCTAGTCAAGTTGTAACAAGAATCATTATGTTCAAACTAGGCTGAAACTAGTTCATTTAAGTTGTAACAATGTGCTAAAAGGCAAGAAACTCCCATAAGCTAAATGACAAGTGATTAAGAAAGGTTGATGAAGATTTTGAAAGATAATGGTTTGTCAAGAGACAAAAATCTGCAATTACCTCTTTTGGTAATCAATAACAAATGGTCAAAGATTAAAGGCTTTCTTCTTTAGTGGACATGTCAACTTCTAAGCTTATGTCTAAAACATAAAGGGTAATGAGGATAATTTCAGAAGTAATTGGCCTTTAGTTGCAGCTATTCAGCAAGGAAAAATGACAATTTTCAAAGGACAAAAACGGCTATAAGAATCAGATGTCAGAGGAACACGGTCGAACCACGGTCGACCGTACAGTGAGCCGTATGTCTTCCAGGCAGATTTCTCTTTCCTATAAAAGCCAAGCCTTGAAGCATTTGAAGACTCACCTCTTGCACTCATATTTTCTCATACTTACTGATATCATTCTTACAATTAATTTGTAATCTTTTGGAGTGATTCTAGAAAGAGTACTTGTAAGCTTAAAGTTGTAAGTTTACTTGTAAACTATCTTCTTAAAGGGATCTAGAGGATAGTTGTGTTTTTCACTAGGATAGTTCATTAGGATCTTGTGGTAAGAGCTATAGGTGTTTGTGAAGTCTTCAAAGGGACGTAAGAGTTCACAAGGTGCGGCTTATCGAAGTACTAGTGTTGTATCCGGACACTCCACCGAGTTTGGAGTATCATAGTGAAGAAAAATCTCAATTCGTAGAATTGAGGAGTGGATTAAGGAAGATTAGTTAACATCTTCCCGAACCACTATAAATCGTTGTGTTTGTTCTCTCTTCCCTTATCTTTTATTTTCAATTTAACATATATTTGTATTGCTAGCATTATTAGAGAACAAACATTTCAAATCACACAAAATCAAGTTCAAGTTCAACAAAACGCTAAAGAAAATTTTGAAAAATCGAATAAGTAACTATTCACCCTCCCCCCTCCTCCAGTTACTTACAATTGGTATCAGAGCAGTTGCTCTAAACGTTTTGTCAAAAATTACTAATTCGAAATAAAGACTAATTTTTGCAAATCTTAGAGTTTAAGATCATGGAACCAAAATTTGAGAACTTGAACTATGTGAAGGATGTTCCATGCAAATGCCTCCACTTCTTGAAAGTGAAGGATTTTGCTATTGGAAACATCGATTTGAAACGTATGTTCGTTTCAAAGATATAGACTATTGGAACATTATTACTAAAGGTGATCATGCTCCATTTAAGTTTAGTGATGATAAGAAAACTAAAATATATATACCCGAAGAAGAATGGACTAAGGAATATAAGATAGAAGTAGGCAAAAACTATGAGGCTAAAATGACCATTTTAATGCATTGCCTAGGAAAGAATATGAGAGAGTTTTTATGATGGGTAGTGCTAAGTAAATTTGGGATAGTATCATGGTTACTCATCATGGAAACCCACAAGTCATAAAAAATAAAGTAGAATTGATTATAACTAAATATGAACAATTTGCTATTGAAGATTATGAAAAAATAGATAGTGCCTACACTAAATTTAACAATATTTGTTCAAGTTTGAAAGCTCTATGTACAATCTACATGGATAAGCAATATGTTCGTAAGTTCTTAAGGGCTCTACCATCAAGATGGAGACCAAAGGTGACGGCAATTGACGAATCAAAGAATGCGGAAAAGCTAACTCTAGATGAACTAATTGGAAATCTCAAAATACATGAGGTCATCCTAGATAAAGATGATGAGTTAGAAAAGGCCAAGAGAGAAAAGAACAAGTCAATCGCTCTAAAGGCTAAGATTCATGATGAATATGACATTGATGATGACAATGATGATATTCTCAATGATGATGAGCAACTCGCATTTATTGTTCGCTGATGCGGTAGCAGAGTAGTATATAAAATAGCTTATATTTTTGCAGGAAAAACTATTAAATACGATACATTTTTACACAAGATATTTATTTATTTATAGAATGGATATACTTAAACCTTGCTACAACACTTATAGGCAGTGTACCTAATCGTACAGTAGTGTAGTTTTTAGTAAGTCCGGTTCGTTCCACAGGGAAATCTTTAAACAAAGATTAACGCTATATTAGTTTACTTTTATAAAAATACAAATATATGTATAAGTAATATTATTATTATAAAGGGGGGTTTTTACCGTTTAATGACCGGTTTGTCGATTTTAAAACTTTAGTCGCAGTTAAAACCAAATGTAAAATATTAAAAATAAATACAAGACTTAAATTAAAGCGTAAAGTAAATAACGATAATGAAATTGTGAATAATAGAAGTGCGATAAAATAAACTTGCGATAATTAAAAAGTACGATAATTAAAAGTGCAATTAAATAGAATAAAAATAAAAATGCGATAATTAGAAGTGCAATTAAATATAAAATAAAGGAAATTAAATGTGAAATAAAAGAATTATGCTTATTTAAACTTCCGTAATCATGATGTTTGACGTGTTGATTTTAATTTTAAGCCCATGGGTTAATTGTCCTTTGTCCTGGATTATTTAATATGTCCATACGGATTTGTCCATAATAGTCCATCAGTCATAAATATAAAGAGCGAAAGCCTTCGTCAAATTATTCTTATTCTCGAAGTCAAATATTCCAACTAATTGGGGATTCGAATTGTAACAAGGTTTTAATACTTTGTTTAATGAATACACCAGGTTATCGACTGCGTGTAAACCAAGGTTTTACTACTTTGTTAACAATTACACCAATTACCCTTGAATATAATTCACCCCTGTTTCAACAAGTCTATTAACTATTAATCCAGTTCCGTGTCCGGTAAAATGAATAATTATTGGTATTTATAGATATCCCGCCCACCGTACCCAGTCAAGCGTATGTGGTTATATATAAATACGTCGAATTATAAGTTTGTATATTAAATTAACAAGGTATTGTTTAGTTAATATAAAACCCATTAATAGCCCATAGTCTAATTTCCACAAGTGTCGTTCTTTTATCCAAACCCCAATTATGGTACAAAGCCCAATTACCCAATTTTAATAATTAGCCCAACATCATGATTACTTCAGATTAAATAAGCATAATAATAACTTAGCTACGAGACATTAATGTAAAAAGGTTGAACATAACTTACAATGATTAAAAATAGCGTAGCGTTACACGGACAGAATTTCGACTTACACTCTTACAACATTCGCTAACATACCCTTATTATTAGAATTAAATTTAAAATTAAAATTATAATATAAATATAAATATATACGATATAGATAGAGAGATGGATATATGATGGATGAAAAATGCTCAGAATTCGGTTGCTTTTATAGGGAGTTTCAAACTTTGGGGCTCCGCGACTCGTGGCCAATTTTGCCTTCAAACTCCGTGAGTCACGGAGTTTGTAAATACAGCTCACCAGCTTTTGGCTCTTTGTTTGTCGACGATTTATTTTATAAATATAATATATATATAATTAATATAATTAATTATATATTATATTATATTTATATATATAATTAACTTGTAATTTTTAATCCGTTGCGTCGAGCGTTGAGAGTTGACTCTGGTCCCGGTTCCGGATTTTCGAACGTCCTTGCGTACAATTTAATATCTTGTACTTTGCATTTTGAATCTTGTACTCTTGTAATTTCGAGACGTTTCTTATCAATAATTGGAACCTCTTTGATTGTCTTTTGTACTTTTGAGCTTTTTGGTCGTTTGCGTCTTCAATTCGTCGAATCTGTCTTTTGTCTTCACCTTTTATTATTTAAACGAATATCAATTGTAAATAGAACAATTGCAACTAAAAGCTTGTCTTTCTTGAGGAATAATGTTATGAAATATATGTTCGTTTTTAGCATTATCAAATATTCCCACACTTAAGCGTTGCTTGTCCTCAAGCAATATCGTCTTGAAATACTAGAATCACTTCTTTATTCTTCACACTTTGTACATCAGTGATTTCTATACGGCGGTATAAACAATGGTAGTAACGATATGGTTTACAGTCCCACATGACTATAAAAATTTAGATCCATTAAGGAAATTGGATCTTTATGAAAACATTTGATCTTTTGAAAATTAAATCTAGTTTTTACCCTAGATAAGTTTTCCGGAATAACCCTTTACCGGTGTTTGCAAAATATTTTTGTGGGTTTGGTGGGTTTCAGATTTGAAAATTTTAGCTCAAAACTTGCGGTTTTGTGTCACCCACTTGCTAACCTTGTATTTGGAAAGCAACACGTCCAGTTTACTTGTCCCGTATATTACCTTTCGGTAAACTACCTTCCGGTTGTAAAGGAAAGCGTTGAACAAGCAACTGTTAAGGCAATGTCCCCTGACATGCTTTTAATTATGGTCTATAACGTGTCGGACGCAATTACTATCCTTGGTAGGAGCAATAGTAAAGCTCACCCTTATAATTTTTTGGTCTGGCACAAGGTCTTGTCTTTGACCACTATGCAACCACCGTTCTTACGGTTGACACCCGATTTAGTTCAGGTGACCTAATGAATTCCAAGTGAATTCCTAGGATTTTACGTTCAATGGTAATGAACGCATTGAAAATAGGGTTTTCAGAAAACAAATCGGTTTATAATTTTGATCAAAATATTTTCTCGTTCAAGCTCGAGTTTAGATATCATTGAATTCCATGAGTTTGTAATTCTCAATCTTTAAGGTCAATCTCAAGGATTGAGTTATATCAGGCTTAAAAGCTGATTTTTGATCTTTTAAGGAGATTATCCTTTCTGGGAATCTGATTCATTAGTCTTATCAAGCTAATTTGCATGGTGCTCCCCCATTGTACGAGATAAATCCTTCTCATGGTTAGGATAAATCTGACCACTTGGCGACCCTGTTTAATGCTGAGGTCCGTGGATTTTCTGCTGATTTTAGTGATGACTTTTCTAGATTTTTCGTCAACCTATAGCTGGTCTGGACGACAACTTCCTGACTTAAATCAAGAAGCGCGTTTCTTTTTCGGAAGACTTTACTTCCTTTTAATGATGGAATTGATTCATCGTGTAGATCCATCTTTCTTACAGTAAATCAGGTAAAACTTTTTAGTTTAGTCCAAAGCAAAAGTATTTTCAGTTATTTGTACAAAAATATGTGATATATGTTTTGAATAACTTGGTAAATTTTCCCACACTTGGCTTTTATTTTCCTTTTTATCGTCCTCTATTCCATTTTAAATGAATTTTAACATTTTGGTTTGTTTCTCAATTTATGTCCTTTCTGAGGTAACAATAATTTCGATGTTAAAACCTAGTTTTATCGTTCATAAATATGTATAAACATGATTTTGAGTTCATTTAATTGAAAATTTTGAAAAATTTTACTAGATTTGGGTAGTCAGTATATAAGACTAGGGCTATTCTTTATTATCAGAGAGCACTAGATTCTAATACAACTACTGCTTTACTAGTATTTTTAATGGTAACCCAGTGTTTAATATAAAAATTTTTTAAAATCCGAAAAAATTTAACCCCTTCCCACACTTAAGATCTTGCAATGCCCTCATTTGCAAGAAATCAGTAACAATTTAAATTATTGAGGGTGATTTGTGTGAAAATGATTAAATTTTTACCAAAGTATCCAAATATATAGTCGTTTGTTTGCTGAATGATAAATGGTGCACATCATTTGTTCATTCCGTCTTGTTGTTATTTCACATATATTTTGCATCTTGTCGTCAAAATTAGTTGCTTTTGCTGAACTTAATGCCAGTCTTTGAAAATGCGTTGTTTTACCCTGTTGTGTACATAAGATAAACTGCAAACATATATACATATTTTTGAAGTTTGGTATATTACCCCACATTCAAAAATTATTAAAATCTAAGAATAAAAGTTAGAAAATTATAAAAACTATTACAATATTAACATAAGTATTAAACGTATCAACATTACAAATTACAAAATAAATAAAACTAAGTAGACTAGGGATGATATTGATACCAATAGGGGTTCCAGGCATAACCATAGGTACTATAAAATGCTTCGGCAGGGTTATACGTAGGATACGGTGGTTGCATCTCTATTGACCAGGGAGGGAATATGGGTTTTGGCGTAGGAATATAGTTTCTACCTATATGTTGGCAATGAGCTATGATTTGGTTTTGATGAACTTGCCAATCTTCAAATGCTCTCTGTCTAGCATTTTCGTACTCCTGTGAAGCTATAAACCTTTGCATTTCTTGCATTTCATTTCCCCCTCATACATTACCTTGCTGTTGGTTTCTCTCAACCTGTGGATGTCTACCATGATATTGTACTGCGGCATTATTTCACCTCTTCAAAACTTTCGCACCATGGTATACATTTAAACCTATAGTATCGCGGGGTTCTGGTTCTTCTATTAATAATCCCCCCCCCCCCCGACTTATATCCACACCGAGATATTCAGCAATCAAAGTAATAAAAATACCACCTCCTATTATGCTATGCGGTCTCATCCCCCTAACCATAGCTGATAAATAATAACCCACACAATACGGTATACTTACAGCGCTTTGTGGGTCTCGAATACACATATGGTAAAACAAATCCTGTTCATTTACCTTTTCCTTGTTCTTACCCCTTTGTGTAATCGAATTAGCTAAAAACCTATGAATTACTCTTAATTCAGCTCTATCTATATCCAAATAAGAGTAATTTCCCCCTTTGAAATGGTGATGGCTTGTCATTTGACTTCACACACCGTGTGTATCAAAATTTTCATCTATCTTTCTACCATTTAGTATCAACCCTCTACAATCGGCAGATGCTAACTCCTCAGGCGTATATATACGTAAAGCCTGAGCCATGTCTAGTAAAGACATGTGGCGCATCGAACCTCCTAACAAAAATCTAATAAAAGATCGATCGGTTAAACTAGCTACCCGATCATTCAACTCTATACTACACAACAATTCTTCACACCATACTTTATATACAGGTCTACGCATGGTGAATAAATGTACCCAGTCATTAAAAGTAGAATTACCATACCTCTGTGCAAGTAATTCCCTAATTGGCCCGGCCAATTCTACAGCTTCTAAGGGTCCCCATTCTATGACCCTAGGTACCTCAACAACTTTAGAATGAAGAGTATGCAACCCCCTTTGATACTTTGGATAATCTATCCAAAGTCTGTCAAATCTCAGGTTCGGATGCAAATCTTCCAAGTGCATATCAGAAAATGTCATGACTGGATGAGGTATATCCTGTTTGTAGTAGTTATCCACCTCCTGTTGTTCCGCATTCTCAGCAGGAGCATTGCGAGCTTGGGATGAAGATTCACCCCTTTCAGTCTGCAAAACACATCAAACACAATTTTTGTGCATCCAAATATGCATCAGTGTCAGCAAAATCAGCAATCAAAATAATTACAATGACATGATCAATTTATATCAAACTTAAGCTCATTTTCACATTTTTATCAAATCTACACTTTTTCAAATAAGCATATACGAAAATGTCCGCCAAGTTCATAAGCATTCAACTCAAATAACATGTCAAAATAATCATTACTAGCAATTAAACAAGTTTCAAATGGCATTATCTTTCAAAAATCAAGTTCATGAATTTTTAGACTTGAAAAAGTCCACTTTAATTCTCAAAATCATGTTTAGGCTCAAAGTTTGGATCATTTAACTACCTAAACATGTTACACTACTTAATTTAGCAACAATTCATGACAAAAATCGGCCATAACCTGTTTATATCAAAAAGCCCCAAATTTGCTCAAGAACACAAACCTTAGATTACTCAAAATTTGAAGTTTAAGGCTTCTAATCATGTTAAACAGCATCAATCTAGGTTATACAAGCATAATACATAAACAATTTAAGCCTAATTACACTAAAAAGCATCAAAATCAAATTGGGGAAAAAATTGCTCAAGAACACTAATTTTCGGATTAAATGGTGTTTAGGTGTAGAAATTTACCGTTTTTCTTGAGTAATTCCTTGATAGCATCCTTCTCAACATGATTTTAGTAAAAGATTTGATGATTAACGGTTAAAAATTGTGATTTTTGGGGGTGTTTTTCGTGTATTTTCGGCAGTATGTTCGCAGTGTTTTGTGTTTGAGGTGTGCAACTGAGCTGTTCCAGCTCTTTTTATTTTTTCTGTAATTTCATCCCTCCGCGAGTTGCGGAGATTTCCCCTTCAAACTCCGCGAGTCGCGGAGTTTGTTTGTTTGTTTTTTTTTTATAACATCTTATATTAATTAAAACAATTAAGTAATTAATTTTAAAATTTTGTTTCCCTTGTTATTTAGGACGAGGTCGTTTCGGATCGATGTCCTAGTCCGTCCTTCGACAAAATTTTAAAATTTGTCTTTTTGTAGCGATTGTTTTAAAGGCTAAGATTTTTGGTTTTTTTTTTAATGTTTTTTTTTGGAATACTTTAATTCAATAAGATTAAAAATAATGATAATAAAAATTCTCGTCCCTCCCTTGGGTAAAGCAATTTCGGTTCAAAGACCTAGTCTTCAACTTACGACGAATTTTTAAAATCATATTTTTAACTTAATGAGATAAAGTAAATTTTTGTTTTTAAATTCACACAATTTAAATATAAAATTCAAAATTAATATTAAAAATTCACACCAAACTTACAATTTAAAATGCATAAAATTAAAAATTCATATTTTAAAAATTAAAAATTCACACCAAACTTTAAAAATTCATATTATAAATTCACACCAAACTTATATTAATTTTTCAAATATTTACAATTTTAAAAATATTGTTTTTACAAAGTTTACAATATTAATTTAAGATTTAAATATTAATTTTAAAAACATGGTAAAAATAAAATTAAAAATCTTTTGGCTTTTTATCCCACTTTTATCAATCAAATATTATCAAAAATATGCGCCCCTCTTTTCGGTAAAGTAATTTCGGTTCCAAGACCTAATTTAACTCATGACGAATTTTTGAAATATTTTGGGTTGATTGTTTAAAGATATTTATACCTTAAGAATAAACGTTAAATTTCGCAGTGATGTAATAAATTTTTGTATGATATCAATAATTTCGGTCGCCAAACCTAATTTTATTCAATACCAATTTAATACTTTATAGCGAACAAATTAGCGTTTATTATCAAAAGGTTAAAAATAAAAAAATAAAATAAAAACTGTACAAACATACCTGTGAAATAGATTTCTTAGTTATATGATCTATCCCATTCATAAGATAGTCGGTTTAATTGGTTTTCCATAGCTACATAGGCGTAACCTCGAGCATTCAGTGTCTTTTCTTCTAAACATATGAACGGTCCGTCTCTGCATAAAGTAACAAATTCGGTGTTTGAATAGGTTTGATTATTTGAACATTTACCTCCATGTGACCATTTTCCGCATTTGTGACATCTTTCTAGGTGTCGTGCTCTTCTTTTCGCTGCGGATTTTGATTTTCCTTTACCAAATTGTAACTTATTATCTTCGCATCTGGATTCTTTTCTAACTCCGTCCATTCTTTTTCTGATTACTGATACTATTTCACTCGGTAGTATGCCATTATTACGTTTAGTGATCAAAGCGTGTAGCATTAGACCATGGTTTAGTTCACAGGCAGTCTTCATTTTGTAAAAACCTAAAAAAATAAAAATTCAGAATGGGGGGAGAAGACTAGTTCTTTAGGGTCTGCTAGGGAAAGACCATTCGGGTTCCATTTTCGAGAACTACACGAAAACAGACAATCTAACTCTAACAGAAATACATAAACCCCTTGATTCTCCCCTGTTTAGTCAGCTGTGGTATCGAAATTGTGATTAACATTATTTTCAATTGAATCATCAACAACTTGTATATCTTTGACTTTTACTTCAATCCATTTGTTGATTTCCTCCGTAACTTTCACAAATTCAACTAACATTGCCTTTTCTTTTGATGATAAATTGGATATTAATCGGTTATATAACTTAAAGTTTCCTTTAATCTTAGCATCATGAATCCGTTTATAAAGTTTCTTCGTTGAACTGTTAAAAATGGGTTCATCTAATTTCGTATCATCAACGGCATTCTTTGTGATTGGATCATCATTAAGTGTTTCTTCATCTTCCCCACACTTATGCGTTTTTATTGGTCTAACAGTTTTGGTTTGTGGAGACCTAAACTTTCGGTTCACAAAGGTGATCGATGTATCATCATCCCTAAGTGTCATTCTACCTTCTCTTACATCAATGAATGCCTCGGTGGTTGCTAAAAATGGGCTACCTAGAATTAGAGGAACATCAAGGTTTTCCTCCATATTAATCACTATGAAGTTTGCAACAAAGGTCAAACTTCCCACGTTAATAAGTAAATTATTTGCTATTCCAACCGGGTGTTTAATGGTTTTGTCAAATGATTGAACACCTATTTTAGTTGGTTTTAATTTACCCATGCCTAATCTTTTGTATAAGGAAAGAGGCATAATATTTGCACTTGCTCCTAAATCTGCGAGTCCATTATATACAGCACCATTATTAAGTAAGCAAGAAATGATAAATTCACCCGGGTCTCCTGCTTTAGTAAGTCGAGTTGGTTTGTAAACCTTTTTCGGGTGTTCTTTCCTTGGTTCTTTCATTTCTATTTGAATTTATTGTTCACATTTTTCTTCGTTTCTTGGAATGGAAGGTTTGTATAGGAATTCTTCTTCATCACTCAAATTTGAATCCTCCCTATATTCCAATTTTGATTTTTCATATGTTGTTGATAACATATTTATGTTTTCATTTTGAAGGTTTTCTTGGGTGGTGAAATTATGATTAACTTCATTGTCAACTTCCATCGGACCATGTATGTAATGTTTAACTCTGTGACCATTAACTTTAAATTTAATCCCATTTGAATTTATTAATTCTATCGTTCCGTATGGGAAAACTCTTTTGACTATGAATGGTCCAGACCATCTTGATTTCAATTTTCCAGGAAATGGAAAATGAACCCATAAAGTCAATACCCCAAATGTCAAATACTTCACATACTTGGATGACATTTTGTGGCATTTTATCACGTTGACTTATTTTTCCGGCCCTTTGACAAGCATCACAGGATTTGCAAAGTAGGTGTGCGTCTTTGTAAATTGTAGGCCAATAGAATCCAGCATCATAAACTTTTCTTGCTGTTAGTTGAGGCCCATAATGCCCTCCTGTTGGTCCTGTGTGACAATGGTTTAATATTTTACTGGCTTCATCTCCAAATACACATCGGCGTATTATTCCATCGGGACAACTTTTAAACAGATGTGGATCTTCCCAAAAATAGTGTTTTATATCACTGAAGAATTTCTTTCGTCTTTGGTACGATAATCCTTTTTCAAGGAATCCACAAACTAAGTAGTTTGCATAGTCTGCAAACCATGGAATTTCTTTATAATCTATCTTCAATAGATATTCATCAGGAAAGTTGTCTTGTATGGCCGATTCATTTAGAACTTCTAATTCGGGATTTTCAAGACGAGAAAGATGATCAGCGGCGAGATTTTCTGCTCCTCTTTTATCTCGGATTTCAATATCAAACTCTTGTAAGAGTAAGATCCAACGGATTAATCTTGGTTTAGCATCTTGTTTTGAAAATAGGTATCTGAGAGCAGAATGGTCGGTATATGATGTTTTAGCAGAGGGGTATAAAATAGTTATTAATTTTAGCAGGAAATACTATTAAATACGATACAATTTTACACAAGATATTTATTTATTTATAGAATGGATATACTTAAACCTTGCTACAACACTTATAGGCAGTGTACCTAATCGTACAGTAGTGTAGTTTTTAGTAAGTCCGGTTCGTTCCACAGGGAATCTTTTTAAACAAAGCTTAACGCTATATTAGTTTACTTTTATAGAAATACATATATATATATAAGTAATATTATTATTATAAAGGGGGGTTTTTACCGTTTAATGACCGGTTTGTCGATTTTAAAACTTTAGTTGCAGTTAAAACCTAATGTAAAATATTAAATAAATAAAAGACTTAATTTAAAGCGTAAAATAAATAACGATAATGAAATTGCAATAAATAAAAGTGCGATAAAATAAAATTACGATAATTAAAAAGTACGATAATTAAAAGTGCAATTAAATAACAATAAATAAAAGTGCGATAATTAGAAGTGCAATTAAATATAAAATAAAGGAAATTAAATATGAAATAAAAGAATTATGTTTATTTAAACTTCCGTAATCATGATGTTTGACGTGTTGATTTTAGTTTTATGCCCATGGGTTAATTGTCCTTTGTCCTGGATTATTTAATATGTCCGTCTGGTTTTTGTCCATAACAGTCCATCAGTCATAAAAATAAAGTGCGAGTGTCCTTGTCAAATTATCCTTATACCCGAAGTTAAATATTCCACTAATTGGGGACTTAAACTGTAACAAGATTTTAATACTTTGTTTAATAATTACACCAGGATGTCGACTGAGTGTAACCCAAGGTTTTAATATTTTGTTATCAATTATACCAAGTGTCCTTGTACATAATTTCACCCCTGTTTTAATTATTCTAGTGACTATTAATCCATTCCCGTGTCCGGTTAAATGAACAATTATTCGTACATATAAATACCCCGCCCATCGTGTCCGATCGAGTGTATATGGTAATTTATAGGAACGCCCAATTGTAAATCTTTATATTAACATTAACAAACTATCATTTAGTTAAACAAATATAAAGCCCATTAATAGCCCATAGTCTAATTTCCACAAGTGTCGTTCTTTTGTCCAAACCCCAATTATGGTACAAAGCCCAATTATCCAATTTTAGTAATTAGCCCAACATCATGATTACTTCGGATTAAATAAGCATAATAATAACTTAGCTACGAGACATTAATGTAAAAAGGTTGAACATAACTTACAATGATTAAAAATAGCGTAGCGTTACTGTCATAACCCGTCCTTAACCATAAGAACGTGTTAGATAACGTATGATTTCATAGCGAGGTATTGACCTCTATATGCGACATTTTTAAAAGAACAACTGCATATATTTTACATTACAAACCATAATTCTTATTTTTGATACAAGCTTTAGACAATAAAAAGATGACTATCGTTTAGCGATAATCTTAGACTTACAAACTTTACATGTGATGATAACAATACGATTTCTAGCATATTTTACATTACAAATCCTCCGATATGCAGTTTTATTTTTGACACAAATATGCATACTCAAGATCTTGTTTAAATTCAACATGTTGCAGCGGAAGCTTTTAGTTATCACCTGAGAATAGACATGTTTAAAACGTCAACATAAAGTTGGTGAGATATAGGTTTAATGCCGGCAGCGATATAAATATATAGACCACAAGATTTCATATATAAACATTTTAATAAAAATATTCTAAGTGGTTGAGCACTTGATAACCATACTTAACATTTAATCACGTCGCATATTCCCTTTATTATGAAATCTTACTACACCGTACCAAGTGTAGTCACGAAACGAAGTACTGTGCAACCGTTGAATACTGGTCGTCCAGTCCGGTTGGGGTTGTCAGGCCCGATAGATCTATCAACAGGATTCGCGTTTACAATACTGCTGTAAATAATAGTTACCAAGCTACAGGGAAGTATGCCAGTGGTACAACTCAACGTAGAATATATTTTTCAGTTACTTGTGTCCATATCGTAAAACATAAAATACATGTATTCTCATCCCGAAATATTTAGAGTTTAAAAGTGGGACTATATACTCACTTTCGTCTTGAAGATATATATAATTTGACTTGGTCTCCGGTTGATATCACGAACCTATCCATATATAATATATCAATACCTTTTCTTTTTAAAACAATCGTCACATATATATACTTATTATACTTTTAATACTTTTAATAATTTCTTAGTCCGTAGTTAGCAGTCCGATGTTAGTAATTCAATTTTAATGGTTCATTTTTAGGTGTTTAATAAACCCCCAATGAAATAAATAAAACCCCCATCGTATATGTATTGGTCGAGATTAATCTTGACCCACGGTACCGGTGTTGTCAAATGACGTGTTGCGTACATAAAGTACCGGTGTTGTCAAATGACGTGTTGCGTACAATCATGGGATCTTATGATTAATCTTCTCGTATTGTTTACGGGTGATCCTGAACCATATAAAATTAAATTATGAGTACATATATATAAAATATTATGTTATTTTAGAAAGATGTGATTTATTTAATTTTTTTCCAATTAATCACGTAGCTAAATTAGTCTTGGATATCCGATTTCGTTTTGGTTATAGTTTCTTCGTTACAACTCCGTTTTCGTTGGTTCAACTTGCCACTTCCTTGGATCGAGTCCCTCTTTAAGAATATGAACTGTAAATACCTTAGTTTGTATTCGAAATCACAGGTCATAGGTCAAACTTTGGTGAAACTTATGAAGTTAATCATTTTCCATCATGTAAACAACCTTAAATGATTATTTTTCTAAAAATACTTATACTTTGAGTTAAATCATAAAATTTTTATGCGTTAACATATTCATAGTAAAAATCATTTTTCCAGAAAATAAACCTCCAATTCAAAGTTTAAGATGGTTTTTAATTATCCAACCCAAAACAGCCCCCGGTTACACTCCGACGTCGTAAAAACAGTTTTTAAGGTGTTCTTTGAAAAACCAAGTTAAACCTTGTTAAATTAGCATATATTTAAGATATATTACAGGTCTTGAAGTATTTTAAAAGTTAAGTTAGAAGGATCTATTTAGTTTGCAAACAAGTTTGAAAACATTCAAACTATGTTCTTGTTGTTAAAATTTTATACCACAAAATAAGATAGCTATATATATATGAATCGAATAAGGTTATGAACATAGTTACTACCTCAAGTTCCTTGGACAAGGTTGCTGTAAAAGAGGAGTAAGAACCTAGAACCAAAAGGGTGATGGAATTGGATGAAAGATTGGAAGTAAGTTTGTGTTCTTGGAAGAATTCTTGAAGTGTTTTTGTAAGGGTTTTCTTATGGTGTTTAAAGCTTGTTTCTATGGCTAGATCTTCAAGGTTTCTTGCTGAATGATTATGGAGTTCTTAGAACTTGTAAGTAGGTGAATTAGAGAGTGGTTTAAGAGTAAGAATGGTGAGCTAAAAATGGTTTGGTGTTGGTCCTTAAAAACGTGACAAAGGGGGGAGCAAGGACAAAATTTTTAAGCTTGTAATCTTGTGTATTTGTCAAACAATCATACAAAATCAATTACCTCTACCTTAGGGCAGTAACAAGGGCTAGTTAGGTGGTGATTTGATGTGTATATACCAATAGTAAATACGTATAGAAGTTAGGTATGATACGAGTACATATACTCTAGATATACGTATAGAAATCTTGTGAAAACTAGAATGAGGATTCAAATATAGCTATCTTTTGTGAATACACTTATATGATTTTATGTATTTAAGTCCTTAAAAGTGATTAAATACATTACATATACGATATATGTATAAACATTATAGGTTATAAGTATTTATGTCAAATAACGTTACGTATGGTTATCGTTTTGAAAACTTAAGTTAGTAGTTTCAAAATATACTTATAACTTATTGTTATTAATACAAAATGAGATATTAAAACATTCATTAATCATGTTAAATATGTATATATACATATATATACACAAACGTATAATTATCATATATTGTATAGTTCGTGATATCATCGGTCAAACTAGACGGTCAAACGTTGTGTAAATCTCTTTTCGGAAACATAAATCTCAACAATTTGGATTGCTTATCATGTTGGTAAGGTTTAATTTATGTAAATATTAATCTTATAAGTATAGAACGATCGAAAAAGTGCGGGTCGTTACATTACCTCCCCGTTAAATAAATTTCGTCCCGAAATTTTTAAAATTGTACCTATTTTGCGTCATCGAGAAACAAGTGTGGATACTTTTGTTTCATCTGATCCTCTCGTTCCCAAGTAAACTCAGGACCTCTTCGAGCATTCCAACGAACCTTAACGATCGGTATGTTGCTCTGCTTGAGCTGTTTAACTTCACGGTCCATGATTTCGATTGGTTCTTCGATGAATTGTAGTTTCTCATCGACATGGATTTCTTCAAGAGGAATGGTGAGGTCTTCCTTTGCAAGACACTTTTTAAGGTTTGAGACGTGAAAGGTATTATGTACTCCGGCGAGTTGTTGCGGTAACTCGAGTCGATAAGCTACCGGTCCAATGCGTTCGATAATCTTGAACGGGCCTACATATCTTGGGTTCAATTTACCCCTTTTGCCGAAACGTATTACACCTTTCCATGGTGACACTTTTAACATAACCATGTCCCCAATCTGAAACTCTAATGGTTTCCTTCGAACATCGGCGTAGCTCTTTTGGCGACTACGTGCTGTTTTCAATCTCTCCTTGATTTGTACTATCTTCTCAGTCGTTTCGTGTATGATCTCGGGACCAGTTAATTGTCGATCTCCTACTTCATTCCAACAGATAGGAGATCTACACTTCCTTCCATACAATGCTTCGAATGGTGCAGCTTTAATGCTCGCATGATAACTATTATTATACGAGAATTCTGCTAACGGTAAATACTTATCCCATCCGTTTCTAAAATCGATCACACATGCCCTGAGCATGTCTTCAAGAGTCTGAATTGTTCTTTCACTCTGCCCGTCAGTTTGCGGATGATATGCGGTGCTCATATCCAAACGAGTTCCTAGGGCCTCTTGTAGTGATTGCCAGAACTTTGAGGTAAATCTACTATCACGATCAGATATAATGGAAATAGGTATTCCATGCCTTGAAACTATTTCCTTTATATATAATCGTAATAATTTCTCCATTCTATCTGTTTCCTTTATAGGCAAGAAATGTGCAGATTTGGTAAGACGATCAACAATTACCCAAATGGTGTCGTATCCCCAGGCAGTCTTTGGTAACTTCGTGATGAAATCCATGGTAATACCGTCCCATTTCCATTCTGGAATTTCTGGTTGTTGAAGTAACCCTGACGGCTTCTGGTGTTCTGCTTTGACTTTGGAACAAGTTAAACATTCCCCAACATATGTTGCAACGTCTGTCTTTAAATTAGGCCACCAATAATGTGTCTTAAGATCTTGGTACATCTTTCCAACTCCAGGATGTATCGAATATCTTGTCTTATGTGCCTCGTTCAATATCAACTTCCTTAATCCACCCAACTTCGGTACCCAAATACGATTTGCAAAATATCGAATTCCATCTTCCCGCATAACGAGTTGCTTCTCATACTTCTTCATTATTTCATTTCCTATATTTTCTTTAGTAAGTGCTTCTCGTTGAACTTCTTTGATTTGTGAGTTGAGATTCATGCGAATTTTTATGTTCATCGCTCGTACTCGAATTGGTTCTCGTTCTTTTCTGCTTAGAGCATCGGCCACCACGTTCGCTTTTCCGGGATGATAGCGAATTTCACAATCATAGTCATTTATTAACTCGACCCACCTACGTTGCCTCATGTTCAGCTGTTTCTGATCAAAAATATGTTGAAGGCTTTTATGATCAGTAAACACAGTGCATTTAACCCCATACAAGTAGTGTCTCCATATCTTCAATGCAAACACGACTGCTCCCAATTCTAGATCATGCGTCGTATAATTCCGCTCGTGAATCTTTAATTGTCGGGATGCGTATGCAATAACTTTCTTCCGTTGCATAAGAACGCAACCAAAACCTTGTCGCGAAGCGTCACAATATATTTCAAAATCATCGTTCCCTTCTGGTAACGATAAAATAGGTGCCGTAGTCAACTTCTTTTTCAGTAATTGAAATGCACTCTCCTGCTCAGAAGTCCATTCATATTTCTTCCCTTTTTGCGTTAACGCTGTCAACGGCTTAGCTATTCGGGAAAAATCTTGAATAAACCTTCTATAATAACCGGCTAAACCCAAAAATTGGCGTATCTGTGTTGGTGTCTTAGGAGTCTCCCATTTTTCAATGGCTTCAATTTTTGCTGGATCAACCTGAATTCCTTTGCTACTAACAACGTGGCCAAGAAATTGCACTTCTTTCAACCAGAAAGCACATTTAGAAAATTTAGCATATAGCTGTTCTTTTCTTAACAACTCTAATATCAACCTTAAATGCTGCTCATGCTCTTGCTCACTCTTGGAATAGATAAGAATATCATCAATGAAAACGATAACAAACTTATCTAAATATGGACTACAAACTCGATTCATGAGGTCCATGAATACAGCTGGCGCATTCGTCAATCCAAACGGCATGACCAAAAATTCGTAATGACCGTAGCGTGTCCGAAAAGCAGTTTTCGGTATATCTTCTTCTTTGACACGTAATTGATGATAGCCCGATCTTAGGTCAATTTTCGAGTACACACATGATCCTTGGAGTTGATCAAATAAGTCGTCAATTCTCGGTAGTGGATACCAATTCTTGATAGTTAACTTATTTAATTCACGATAATCTATACACATCCTAAAAGATCCATCTTTCTTTTTAACAAATAGAATCGGAGCTCCCCATGGTGAAGTACTTGGTCGTATGAATCCACGGTCTAGTAATTCTTTTAACTGACTTTGAAGTTCTTTTAATTCGGACGGTGCAAGTCTATATGGAGCACGAGCCACTGGTGCAGCTCCTGGTACTAAATCTATTTGAAATTCTACAGATCTAAATGGAGGTAATCCCGGCAACTCTTCCGGAAATACTTCAGGAAAATCTCTTGCCACAGGCACGTCATTGATGCACTTCTCTTTTTCTTTCTTTTCGACTTTATTAACATGTGCTAAGATAGCATAGCACTCTTTCTTCAAGCACTTTTGAGCTTTCAAATAACTAATGAGTTTTAGCTTTGAGTTACCCTTCTCTCCATAAATCATTACTGGCGTTTTATCCTTACGAGGAATGCGAATTGCCTTCTTGGCGCACACAACTTCAGCTCCTATTTTGGACATCCAGTCCATGCCGACTATTACATCAAAACTTCCTAATTCTACGGGTATCAAATCAATCTTAAATGTTTCTCCGGCTAAATTTATTTTACAATCACGGCAAATTTTATCGGCTTTAATTAGTTTACCATTAGCTAACTCAATCATGTACTTAGCATCTAGAGGTAATGATGAACAATTCAATTTAGCGTGAAAGTCTCTACACACGTAACTTCTATCAGCACCAGTATCAAATATAATAGATGCGGATAAGTTATTAATGGTAAACGTACCCGTAACAAGCTCCGGGTCTTCACATACCTCTCTAGCATTAATAACAAATGCTCTCCCACGTGCAGGTCCGATATTCTTCTCTGGATTCCGGCACTGGCTCTTATAGTGACCTTGTTTTCCACACCCAAAACAAGTAATGGTAGCCAAAGCAGTTCTATTTGCATTGGTGGCAGGAGTCTTGGTACCATTTGTATTTGTAACGAGAGCCCTACAATCTTCAGCAAGATGACCCTTTCGATTACATTTGTTGCATACCACATTACAGTAACCAGAGTGATGTTTGTGGCATCGGTTGCATAAAGGATTTTGTCCTTTATAACCAAAGCTTAAACCACTACCCGCACCTTGCGTGTTTTCTTGTTTCTTAAAAGATTGTTGTTGGTTACCTCGATCATAATTTCCATTCCACTTTCTTTTGTTACCTGATACCTTCACATCAGTATTGGATACTTTCTTATCCATGATGACCTGATCCATTAGCTCGTTTGCCATGGTTATAGCTTCATGAATTGTCTTAGGTTTCGATGCTGTAACATTTGCCTTGACCTTTTTGGGCAAACCATCTTTGTACATTTCAATCTTCCGTTCTTCGGTTGGAACCAATTCAGGACATAGCAAAACTAATTCCATGAATCGCTGATTGTAGTTGGTGATTTCAGTACCAATAACCTTCAGACTTCGTAACTCATCTTCCAACTTCCTAACCTCGTTCCTTGGACAATATTCGTTGATTAACATTGTTTTGAATTCTTCCCACGGAGTATCATAAGCTACATCTCCTCCTACAGCCTTCACATAATTTTTCCACCACGTGAGTGCACTATCTTGTAAAGTGCACGATGCATACTTGGTCATGTCCTTTTCAACACAACCACTGATTTTAAACACAGTCTCCATCTTTTCTATCCACCGGGTTAAACCGATCGGTCCTTCTGTTCCACTGAATGATGAGGGTTGGCAAGCTTGAAAAGTTTTGTAAGTGCACCCCACACGAGGATTTGGGTTAACTGCAGCACCTCTTGCAGCCTCGACCCATAACATTCTGTCGTTCACTCGCTGATTGATGAGTTCCTGGATTTCTTGTTCCGTCATTCGGTTCAATCGCGCCATATTCTTCTATAAGAATGAAAAGAAAATAATTATTCACATGGAATATTATAGATGTAGTGTATATTTACAGTACATTATAGCTTATTAATAATATGAACCAGGTATTATTATAAAAGCCTTTTCTTCTTATTAGCGTTTTATAATTATATCTAGGGTAGTACCTACCCGTTAATGTCCATACTTAATAGCTTAGTACAGAATCAATTACTACCATCTAAATAATACTTAACCATGGAAAATTATTGCATTTCACACTTCACTTTTTTACATATGCTTATCTTACATCGAACATTAAACAAACCACACTAATAATATTATACAAAACATTATATGATCCCATGGTTTAATACGGCAGCGCATCGTTTGGTCTATTTTCTAGGACGTTTAGGTTCAAAGAATCGCTTAACGCTTATCCTGGCTGTCTGCCTATATTTTGGCTATGGGACTGAAGAACTGGATGCCGGGATAGAACGAATAGGAATAGCGGGAATAGGGGTGGTAGTGTCTAGTGGAGTTGGTGCCACATCATCCTTACTAAACTCGGGATTTGAATTTTCTAATTCATTAGCCTTTCGTTTCTTTCCTAGTTCGAACTTGTCTCTTATAATTTCCTGTATTTCTTCCTCGGGTTCACTTTCCTCCTCGGGTTCACTTTCCTCCTCGGGTTCACTTTCCTCCTCGGGTTCACTTTCCTCCTCGGGTTCACTTTCCTCCTCGGGTTCACTTTCCGGGTTCTCTATAGTCGGTTCATCCGGAATTTGTGAGTCTTCCCCAAAGATATTATTTTCGTCATCGGATAGGTTAATGACTGGAACACCATCTGAAGATTCTGGTTCGGAGTCGCTGAATGTGATAACAAGTTTTGAGCCCGACATCTATCACACAACAACTAACCCATTAGTACTACATAATATTTACATATAAATTTTAACCAACAATGATAAGCAATGGTTTTTAAATCAGACCCGGTCAAAGTCCAGACTTACTAATGTATCCTAACGACTTATCAGTTAGACACACTAATGCAAACCTGGTTCGCTAAGACCACCGCTCTGATACCACATGTCATAACCCGTCCTTAACCATAAGAACGTGTTAGATAACGTATGATTTCATAGCGAGGTATTGACCTCTATATGCGACATTTTTAAAAGAACAACTGCATATATTTTACATTACAAACCATAATTCTTATTTTTGATACAAGCTTTAGACAATAAAAAGATGACTATCGTTTAGCGATAATCTTAGACTTACAAACTTTACATGTGATGATAACAATACGATTTCTAGCATATTTTACATTACAAATCCTCCGATATGCAGTTTTATTTTTGACACAAATATGCATACTCAAGATCTTGTTTAAATTCAACATGTTGCAGCGGAAGCTTTTAGTTATCACCTGAGAATAGACATGTTTAAAACGTCAACATAAAGTTGGTGAGATATAGGTTTAATGCCGGCAGCGATATAAATATATAGACCACAAGATTTCATATATAAACATTTTAATAAAAATATTCTAAGTGGTTGAGCACTTGATAACCATACTTAACATTTAATCACGTCGCATATTCCCTTTATTATGAAATCTTACTACACCGTACCAAGTGTAGTCACGAAACGAAGTACTGTGCAACCGTTGAATACTGGTCGTCCAGTTCGGTTGGGGTTGTCAGGCCCGATAGATCTATCAACAGGATTCGCGTTTACAATACTGCTGTAAATAATAGTTACCAAGCTACAGGGAAGTATGCCAGTGGTACAACTCAACGTAGAATATATTTTTCAGTTACTTGTGTCCATATCGTAAAACATAAAATACATGTATTCTCATCCCGAAATATTTAGAGTTTAAAAGTGGAACTATATACTCACTTTCGCCTTGAAGATATATATAATTTGACTTGGTCTCCGGTTGATATCACGAACCTATCCATATATAATATATCAATACCTTTTCTTTTTAAAACAATCGTCACATATATATACTTATTATACTTTTAATACTTTTAATAATTTCTTAGTCCGTAGTTAGCAGTCCGATGTTAGTAATTCAATTTTAATGGTTTATTTTTAGGTGTTTAATAAACCCCCAATGAAATAAATAAAACCCCCATCGTATATGTATTGGTCGAGATTAATCTTGACCCACGGTACCGGTGTTGTCAAATGACGTGTTGCGTACATAAAGTACCGGTGTTGTCAAATGACGTGTTGCGTACAATCATGGGATCTTATGATTAATCTTCTCGTATTGTTTACGGGTGATCCTGAACCATATAAAATTAAATTATGAGTACATATATATAAAATATCATGTTATTTTAGAAAGATGTGATTTATTTAATTTTTTTCCAATTAATCACGTAGCTAAATTAGTCTTGGATATCCGATTTCGTTTTGGTCATAGTTTCTTCGTTACAACTCCGTTTTCGTTGGTTCAACTTGCCACTTCCTTGGATCGAGTCCCTCTTTAAGAATATGAACTGTAAATACCTTAGTTTGTATTCGAAATCACAGGTCATAGGTCAAACTTTGGTGAAACTTATGAAGTTAATCATTTTCCATCATGTAAACAACCTTAAATGATTATTTTTCTAAAATTACTTATACTTTGAGTTAAATCATAAAATTTTTATGCGTTAACATATTCATAGTAAAAATCATTTTTCCAGAAAATAAACCTCCAAT
The DNA here is from genome assembly GCF_046630445.1 of Rutidosis leptorrhynchoides. Classification (NCBI taxonomy): domain Eukaryota; kingdom Viridiplantae; phylum Streptophyta; class Magnoliopsida; order Asterales; family Asteraceae; genus Rutidosis; species Rutidosis leptorrhynchoides. The sequence continues at coordinate 47,187,454 of NC_092335.1, read as the reverse complement.
TCAAAGTTTAAGATGGTTTTTAATTATCCAACCCAAAACAGCCCCCGGTTACACTCCGACGTCGTAAAAACAGTTTTTAAGGTGTTCTTTGAAAAACCAAGTTAAACCTTGTTAAATTAGCATATATTTAAGATATATTACAGGTCTTGAAGTAATTTAAAAGTTAAGTTAGAAGGATCTATTTAGTTTGCAAACAAGTTTGAAAACATTCAAACTATGTTCTTGTTGTTAAAATTTTATACCACAAAATAAGATAGCTATATATATATGAATCGAATAAGGTTATGAACATAGTTACTACCTCAAGTTCCTTGGACAAGGTTGCTGTAAAAGAGGAGTAAGAACCTAGAACCAAAAGGGTGATGGAATTGGATGAAAGATTGGAAGTAAGTTTGTGTTCTTGGAAGAATTCTTGAAGTGTTTTTGTAAGGGTTTTCTTATGGTGTTTAAAGCTTGTTTCTATGGCTAGATCTTCAAGGTTTCTTGCTGAATAATTATGGAGTTCTTAGAACTTGTAAGTAGGTGAATTAGAGAGTGGTTTAAGAGTAAGAATGGTGAGCTAAAAATGGTTTGGTGTTGGTCCTTAAAAACGTGACAAAGGGGGGAGCAAGGACAAAATTTTTAAGCTTGTAATCTTGTGTATTTGTCAAACAATCATACAAAAGCAATTACCTCTACCTTAGGGCAGTAACAAGGGCTAGTTAGGTGGTGATTTGATGTGTATATACCAATAGTAAATACGTATAGAAGTTAGGTATGATACGAGTACATATACTCTAGATATACGTATAGAAATCTTGTGAAAAATAGAATGAGGATTCAAATATAGCTATCTTTTGTGAATACACTTATATGATTTTATGTATTTAAGTCCTTAAAAGTGATTAAATACATTACATATACGATATATGTATAAACATTATAGGTTATAAGTATTTATGTCAAATAACGTTACGTATGGTTATCGTTTTGAAAACTTAAGTTAGTAGTTTCAAAATATACTTATAACTTATTGTTATTAATACAAAATGAGATATTAAAACATTCATTAATCATGTTAAATATGTATATATACATATATATACACAAACGTATAATTATCATATATTGTATAGTTCGTGATATCATCGGTCAAACTAGACGGTCAAACGTTGTGTAAATCTCTTTTCGGAAACATAAATCTCAACAATTTGGATTGCTTATCATGTTGGTAAGGTTTAATTTATGTAAATATTAATCTTATAAGTATAGAACGATCGAAAAAGTGCGGGTCGTTACAGTTACACGGACAGAATTTCGACTTACACCCTTATAATATTCGCTAATATACCCTTATTATTAGAATTATAATTAAAATTAAAATATAAATTATAAATATATATATATATTTTACGTATGAATGAGGAGAAGAAAAGATGATTTTTACGATCAGAATGCGCGAGCTTTATAGGGAGTTTCTGAAATTGGGGCTCCGCGACTCGCGGCCTTTTTGGCCTTCAAACTCCGCGAGTCGCGGAGTTTACTTTTACAGCTCACCCATGTTTGGAGTCTTTCTTGCCGACGATTTATTTTATATATATAATATATATATAATTAATATAATTAATTATATATTATATTATATTTATATACATAGTTAACTTGTAATTTTTAGTCCATTGCGTCGAGCGTTGAGAGTTGACTCTGGTCCCGGTTCCGGATTTTCGAACGTCCTTGCGTACAATTTTATATTTTGTACTTTGCGTTTTGAATCTTGTACTCTTGTAATTTCGAGATGTTTCTTATCAATAATTGGAACCTCTTTGATTGTCTTTTGTACTTTTGAGCTTTTTGGTCGTTTGCGTCTTCAATTCGTCGAATCTGTCTTTTGTCTTCACCTTTTATTATTTAAACGAATATCACTTTTAAATAGAACAATTGCAACTAAAAGCTTGTCTTTCTTGAGGAATAATGCTATGAAATATATGTTCGTTTTTAGCATTATCAAATATTTCCACACTTGAGCGTTGCTTGTCCTCAAGCAATATCGTCTTGAAATACTAGAATCACTTCTTTATTATTCACACTTTGTACATCAGTGATTTTCTATACGGCGGTATAAACAATGGTAGTAACGATATTGTTTACAGTCCCACAAGACTATAAAAATTTAGATCCATTAAGGAAATTGGATCTTTATGAAAACATTTGATCTTTTGAAAATTAAATCTAGTTTTTACCCTAGATAAGTTTTCCGGAATAACCCTTCACCGGTGTTGCAAAATATTTTTGTGGGTTTGGTGGGTTTCAGATTTGAAAATTTTAGCTCAAAACTTATGGTTTTGTGTCACCCACTTGCTAACCTTGTATTTGGAAAGCAACACGTCCAGTTCACTTGTCCCGTATATTACCTTTCGGTAAACTACCGTCCGGTTGTAAAGGAAAGCGTTGAACAAGCAACTGTTAAGGCAATGTCCCCTGACATGCTTTTAATTATGGTCTATAACGTGTCGGATGCTAGTACTATCCTTTGTAGGAGCAATAGTAAAGATCATCCTATGATTTTTCGGTCTGGCACAAGGTCCTGTCTTCGACCATGCTATGCAACCACCGTTCTTACGGTTGACACCCGATTTAGTTCAGGTGACCTAATGAATTCCAGGTGAATTCCTAGGATTTTACGTTCAATGGTAATGAACGCATTGAAAATAGGGTTTTTAGAAAACAAATCGGTTTGTAATTTTGATCAAAATATTTTCTCGTTCAAGCTCGAGTTTAGATATCATTGAATTCCATGAGTTTGTAATTCTCAATCTTTAAGGTCAATCTCAAGGATTAAGTAATATCAGGCTTAAAAGCTGATTTTTGATCTTTTAAGGAGATTATCCTTTCTGGAGATCTGATTCATTAGTATTATCAAGCTAATTTGCATGGTGCCCCCCATTGTACGAGATAAATCCTTCTCATGGTTAGGATAAATCTGACCACTTGGCGACCCTGTTTAATGCTGAGGTCCGTGGATTTCCTGCTGATTTTAGTGATGACTTTTCTAGATTTTTCGTCAACCTACAGCTGGTCTGGACGACAACTTCATGACCTAAATCAAGAAGCGCGTGTCTTTTTCGAAAGACTTTACTTCCTTTTAATGATGGAATTGATTCATCGTGTAGATCCATCTCTTCTTTTCTTTTATCGGGTAAAACAGTTTATTTTAGTCCAAAGCAAAAGTATTTTCAGTTATTTGTTACAAATATATGTGACATATGTTTAAGATAACTTGGTAAATTTTCCCACACTTGGCTTTTATTTTCCTTTTTATCGTCCTCTATTCCATTTTAAATGAATTTTAACATTTTGGTTTGTTTCTCAATTTATGTCCTTTCCGAGGTTACAATAATTTCGGTGTTAAAACCTAGTTTTATCGTTCATAAATATGTATAAACATGATTTTGAGTTCATTTAATTGAAAATTTTGAAAATTTTTACTAGATTTGGGTAGTCAGTATATAAGACTAGGGCTGTTCTTTTTTATCAGAGAGCACTAGATTCTAATACAACTACTGCTTTACTAGTATTTTTAATGGTAACCAAGTGTATAAAGTAAAAATTTTAAAATTCGAAAGAATTTAACCCCTTCCCACACTTAAGATCTTGCAATGCCCTCATTTGCAAGAAATCAGTAACAATTTAAATTATTGAGGGTGATTTGTGTGAAAATGATTAAATTTTACCAAAGTTTCCAAATATATTGGCGTTTGTTTGCTGAATGATAAATGGTGCACATCATTTGTTCATTCTGTCTTGTTGTTATTTCACATATATTTTGCATCTTGTCGTCAAAATTAGTTGCTTTTGCTGAACTTAATGCCAGTCTTTGAAAATACGTTGTTTTACCCTATTGTGTACATACGATAAACTGCAAACATATATACATATTTTTGAAGTTTGGTATATTACCCCACATTCAAAAATTATTAAAATCTAAGAATAAAAGTTAGACAATTATAAAAAATGATTACAATATTAACAAAAGTATTAAACGTATTAATCATTACAAATTACAAAATAAATAAAACTAAGTATACTAGGGATGATACTGGTACCAATAGGGGTTCCAGGCATAACCATAGGTGCTATAGAATGCTTCGGCAGGGTTATACGTAGGATAAGGTGGTTGCATCTCTATAGACCAGGGAGGGAAGATGGGTTTCGGTGTAGGAATATAGTTTCTACCTATATGTTGGCAATGAGCTATGATTTGGTTCTGATGAACTTGCCAATCTTCAAATGCTCTCTGTCTAGCATTTTCGTACTCCTGAGAAGCTATAAACCTTTGCATTTCTTGCATCTCATTCCCCCCTCCTACATTACCTTGCTGTTGGTTTCTCTCAACCTGTGGATGTCTACCATGGTATGGTACTGCGGCGTTATTTCGCCTCTTCAAAACTTTCGCACCATGGTATACATTTAAACTTATAGTATCGCGGTGTTCTGGTTCTTCTATTAATAATCCCCCCCGACTTATATCCACACCGAGATATTCACCAATCAAAGTAATAAAAATACCACCTCCTATTATGCTATGCAGTCTCATCCCCCGAACCATAGCTGATAAATAATAACCCACACAATATGGTATACTTACAGCGCTTTGTGGGTCTCGAATACACATATGGTAAAACAAATCTTGTTCATTTACCTTTTCCTTGTTCTTACCCCTTTGTGTAATCGAATTAGCTAAAAACCTATGAATCACTCTTAATTCGGCTCTATCTATATCCAAATAAGAGTAATTTCCCCCTTTGAAACGATGATGGCTTGTCATTTGACTCCACACACCGTGTGTATCAAAATTTTCTTCTATCTTTCTACCATTTAGTATCAACCCTCTACAATCAGCAGATGCTAACTCCTCAGGCGTATATATACGTAAAGCCTGACCCATGTCTAGTAAATACATGTGGCGCATCGAACCGCCTAACAAAAATCTAATAAAAGAACGATCGGTTAAACTAGCTACCCGATCATTCAACTCTATACTACACAACAATTCTTCACACCATAATTTATATACAGGTCTACGCATGGTGAATAAACGTACCCAGTCATTAAAAGTAGAATTACCATACCTCTGTACAAGTAATTCCCTAATTGGCCCGGTCAATTCTACAGCTTCTAAGGGTCCCCATTCTATGACCCTCGGAACCTCAACAACCTTAGAATGAAGAGTATGCAAACCCCTTTGGTACTTTGGATAATCTATCCAAAGTCTGTCAAATCTCAGGTTTGGGTGCAACTCTTCCAAGTGCATATCAGAAAAGGTCATGACTGGATGAGGTATATCCTGCTTGTAGTAGTTATCCACCTCCTGTTGTTCCGCATTCTCAGTAGGAGCATTGCGAGCTTGGGATGAAGATTCACCCCTTTCAGTCTGCAAAACACATCAAACACAATTTTTGTGCATCCAAATATTCATTAGTGTCAGCAAAATCATCAATCAAAATAATTACAATGACATGATCAATTTATATCAAACTTAAGCTTATTTTCATATTTTCATCAAATCTACACGTTTTCAAATAAGCATATACGAAAATGTTCGCCAAGTTCATAAGCATTCAACTCAAATAACATGTCAAAATAATCATTACTAGCAATTAAACAAGTTTCAAATGGCATTATCTTTCAAAAATCAAGTTCATGAATTTTAGACTTGAAAAAGTCCACTTTAATTCTCAAAATCATGTTTAGGCTCAAAGTTTGGATCATTTAACTACCTAGACATGTTACACTACTTAATTTAGCAACAATTCATGACAAAAATCGGCCATAACCTGTTTATATCAAAAAGCCCCAAATTTGCTCAAGAACACAAACCCTAGATTATTCAAAATTTGAAGTTTAAGGCTTCTAATCATGTTAAATAGCATCAATCTAGGTTATACAAGCATAATACATAAACAATTTAAGCATAATTACACTAAAAAGCATCAAAATCAAATTGGGGAAAAAATGGCTCAAGAACACTAATTTCGGATTAAATGGTGTTTAGGTGTAGAAATTTACCGTTTTTCTTGAGTAATTCCTAGATAGCATCCTTCTCAACATGATTTTAGTAAAAGATTTGGTGATTAACGGTTAAAAATTGTGATTTTGGGGGTGTTTTTGGGTGTTTTTTCGGCAGTTTTTCGCTGTGTTTTCTGTTGTGGGGAATGAAACTGAGCTGTTTCAGCTCGTTTTATTTTTTCTGTAATCCGGTCCTCCCGCGACTCGCGGGGATTAAACCTCCAAACTCCACGAGTCGCGGAGTTTGGTATATATATATATATATATTTTTTATATAATCTTTAACTTATAAAACAATTAAGTAAATAATTTTTTAAAAATTTTGTTTTCCTTATTATTGAGGACGAGGTCGTTTCGGATCGATGTCCTAGTCTGTCCCTCGACAAAATTTTAAAATTTGTCTTTTTGTAGCGATTGTTTTAAAAGCTAAGATTTTTGGTTTTTTAATGTTTTTGGTATACTTTAATTCAATAAGATTAAAAATAATGATAATAAAATTTCTCGTCCCTCCCTTGGGTAAAGCAATTTCGGTTCAAAGACCTAGTCTTTAACTTACGACGAATTTTAAAAATCATATTTTTAACTTAATGAGATAAAGTAAATTTTTGTTTTTAAATTCACACAACTTAAATATGAAATTCAAAATTAATATTAAAAATTCACACCAAACTTAAAATTTGAAATGCATAAAATTAAAATTTCATATTTTAAAAATTAAAATTTCACACCAAACTTAATTTAAAAATTTATAAATTCATACCAAACTTATATTAATTTTTCAAATATTTACAATTTTAAATATATTGTTTTTACAAAGTTTACAATATTAATTTAAGATTTAAATATTAATTTTAAAAACATGGTAAAAATAAAATTAAAAATCTTTTTAGCTTTTTATCCCACTTTAATCAATCAAATATTATCAAAAATATGCGCCCCTCTTTTCGGTAAAGTAATTTCGGTTCCAAAACCAAATTTAACTCATGACGAATTTTTGAAATAATTTGGGTTGATTGATTAAAGATATTTATAGCTTAAGAATAAACATTAAATTTCGCAGTGATGTAATAAATTTTTGAATGATATCAATAATTTCGGTCGCCAAACCTAATTTTATTCAATACCAATTTAATACTTTTTAGCGAACAAATTAGCGTTTATTATCAAAAGGTTAAAAATAATAAAAAAATAATATAAAAACTGTACAAACATACCTGTGAAATAGATTTCTTAGTTATATGATCTATCCCATTCATAAGATAGTCGGTTTAATTGGTTTTCCATAGCTACATAGGCGTAACCTCGAGCATTCAGTGTCTTTTCTTCTAAACATATGAACGGTCCGTCTCTGCATAAAGTAACAAATTCGGTATTTGAATAGGTTTGATTATTTGAACATTTACCTCCATGTGACCATTTTCCGCATTTGTGACATCTTTCTAGGTGTCGTGCTCTTCTTTTCGCTGCGGATTTTGATTTTCCTTTACCAAATTGTAACTTATTATCTTCGCATCTGGATTCTTTTCTAACTCCGTCCATTCTTTCTCTGATTACTGATACTAATTCACTCGGGAGTATGTCATTATTACGTTTAGTGATCAAAGCGTGTAGCATTAGACCATGGTTTAGTTCACAGGCAGTCTTCATTTTGTAAAAACCTAAAAAAAATAAAAATTCAGAATGGGGGGAGAAGACTAGTTCTTTAGGGTCTGCTAGGGAAAGACCATTCGGGATCCATTTTCGAGAACTACACGAAAACAGACAATCTAACTCTAACAGAAATACATATTATCCTTTAAAAACTTGATTCTCCCCACACTTAGTTAGCTGTGGTGTCGAAATTGTGATTAACTTCGTTGTCGACTTCCATCGGACCATGTATGTAATGTTTAACTCTGTGACCATTAACTTTAAATTCAATCCCATTTGAATTTATTAATTCTATCGTTCCGTATGGGAAAACTCTTTTGACTATGAATGGTCCAGACCATCTTGATTTCAATTTTCCAGGAAATAGCTTGAATCGTGAATTGAAAAGAAGAACTCTGTCTCCTTCTTTAAATTCTTTTGAACTTCTGATTCTTTTATCATGCCATTTCTTCGTTCTTTCTTTATAGATTAACGAATTTTCGTATGCTTCATGTCTTAATTCTTCTAATTCGTTTAGTTGACTTAATCGTAGACGTCCAGCTTCATGTATATCAAGATTACATGTCTTCAAAGCCCAAAATGCTTTGTGTTCAATTTCTACTGGAAGATGACATGCTTTTCCATAAACAAGTCTAAAAGGTGTGGTTCCAATTGGAGTTTTGTAGGCTATTCTAAAAGCCCAGAGTGCATCCTCCAATTTAATGGACCATTCCTTCGGATTTGATCCTACGGTTTTCTCTAGAATACGTTTTAAGGCTCGGTTGGTATTTTCAACTTG